>NC_053025.1:577958828-578087280 GCF_003073215.2 Triticum urartu | reverse complement strand
CAAGCACTTGATCTCTTCGTGATGCTCCACTTGAACTTGCACACAACAATCTTGATGACGGTCACCACTTGATGTCATCCTCTCCATGGGTTGAGTGATATCTTCCTCTTGATGCAAGCCCATGAACACGTACCTAACCCCACATAGAACTCTCACATAGACCATGGATTATTACACAAAGCACAATGGACAATGCTTACCATGCCATGGGATCACTTGATCCCTCTCGGTACATCTTCTACGCTTTGTGAGTTGATCAACTTGATTCACTCTTGACTTAGTCTTGATCAACCTTGAATCTTTCCAACTCTCTTCATTTCTATGATGTCTTGAAGGTAAACATGAATGATCACACAATCTTCTTCTTCAAGAAATGCTTGCAATAAGCTCAACTCTCACAAGACCAATCTTTGGATAATTCCTTAATAGCACCTTGGTCAACACAAACTCTCCTTGAAACCAACACATGTACTCCAAGAAAATCCTATGGACAAAACCTTCAAATATAACTCAAGGCAACCATTAGTCCATAGAGATTGTCATCAATTACCAAAACCAAACATGGGGGCGCCGCATGTTCTTTCATCGCTGGTCATGGCCGTGGACCACTCCCCTTCCCCCCTCCTCCTTCCCCATCCTTATTTGTTTTTTCAGTTCCGGCATCGCTCGAGGCGGGGTGGTTTGCAAGTGGTCTCGGAGGCGGTTGGGGTGCAAATTTGTTCAAAGTCACGACCTTTGATGGTCCTCGGGGCGGTCTGGATGCAGGGCCGCGACTCTGGCGGTGGGAGGCGCGTTGGTCGTGGGCCGACCACGCGACTCGGGTGCGGGCGGGCAGCCATGTTTGCTTGGGCGGCATGGATGCGGGTGGTTGACGGAGCGGGGTTGCGATGGAGGGGTAGGAGCACCGGGGTTCATCACTTGCCCAGTCCCGGTACTGGCCGACGGAGGTGGTGTCCGTGGACGTCATTCTCCTCCTTGCAGGCTCCGTCGTGGTGCTCCCACTTCTTTCGTGTTACTCCGGGTGAAAACTTGATCTTAGGGATCAGACGGTGACGGCTTCCTACGGTCATATCCTTCCTGATGGCATCATCTTGGAGTCCTTGTTCCGGCCGTGTCCATCTCACCGCTCCTTGGTGGATTGCTCATCTTCATGGTGGTCTTCGGCTTATCATTAAGGTGCTTGATCATCGTTGGGATGGTGTTTTTGGTGCTCGGCACCTTTGTACCTCGCCTTAGGTGTGTGCGTTGAGTGCGGTGGTGAAGTGTGTTTGTATCGTCTTGCTTGAATGTTGTGGTGATGGTTGCATTATATATAAAGCGGGGAAACCCTTTTTCGTCGTGTACGGCCATTTTTCTTTTTTTGCAACTCCACGTGCTAATGCATGCCTATAATTCTATGCCACATCAATTACTTAGCAAGTTCGTTATATACATACAAATTGAACTAGCCAATTTATTCCAGTGTTCCAAGAAATGTTTGTAAACGTCATCCATCTAAAGTACTTTTTTTCAAGTATTATGTACGCATTGCATATTTTAATTTACTACATGTATATAGCTAACCCGATCATATCCATGCATCGGAAAGTGTCATGCAAATTGGTTCACTTTTCGAGGTAGATGTACTGCATCAGCTGTACATGGCATACATAGATTTCTGCAGTGGTCGCACAAAACTAATACTACACAGGATTATATACGCCACTAAATCGTAATCCACCTAATCTCGCATGTAATCAAGCAACAACTACACCAGATACAATCATAATGGATCATGTGGCCGATATATATTCGTTAATGCATGTATCAGCGACGATTGCTAACCTAATCAGTGTACTAATTGTATATACGGTCCACGCCGAGGTCAAAGCTAGCTCAAATTGAAGACACGGTCTTGAGAGAAAGTTCAGATGCAACACACACTTGCTGCTCCACCTAATTCCCGGTTTTCTTAATTATGCCTGGCTGTATGCATATGCGTGTGCAAGGTCAGCCCTATCGAGTCTCTTGGTTGGTTTTTGTAGTTCATAAGCAGTGGACATACATACGTCCACATTAATTGTGTACTCTCAATACAATGACCCGGCAGCTAATCATGTTGGTTTGGTGAAGTATATCGATCTCACGCATAATAATAATCAGGGGTGATTACATGATTGATATTGTCGTTACGGCGGGGAGATAAGGAAGTGATATACTCCCTTCATTTCAAAATAAGTGACTCAACTTAGAGAATATATGTATAGCTTTGTGGGTCTGAAATAGTGTGAAAAGTTACACATTAGTAATTTCTTTTCCTTGGTGGGATCATCATGAAAATAAAAAATAATATGGGTTTTAAACAAGCGAAGCCCCCCGCCAAAAAAAGAAGTGATACCTAGCTACGACACTGACGTGGAATGTGTAGCAAAATTCAAATTAGGAAAATGGACCGAGTTCTTTATTGTTTACTACTAGCTTCTACTAGTTCACAAGGATTGCAGGAGTTTCAGCACAGTAGTTGGATTTATCCCTAGAAAAGTACCACGGCTTGTATTGAAGTTTTCAAGTTGTTTTCTCGTTCCCTCAGAGTCCGCGAAGCTTCAAGCGTGAGACAAAACTTTACTGTAAAAATACTTTCAAGCCAGTATTTTGACTGCAAATTTCCAAACCATAGCTAGGTATATGTTCGCTAGTCGTCAGTGGACATATGAAGGTTGGATCCTTTCGATCTATACTACTCTTCATCAGCAACGGCTACTGTTCTCAGTGACGGTGCCAGGATCAGAAGTCTGTGATGTCATTTCAAATATGTGATGTCAAATACATGTGTTTCCACCAACTTTAAAGAAATCTTTGCATGATTTTTACTTGTGTACAAAAGGATTTTCCAAAAACCTGTGTGGTCAATTGACCACACTCCTCTCAACGTGGCTTCGCCACTGACTGTTCTGGTGCGTTGGTTCTATGAGATCTTAGCACGACAACTTTTCGACTGTCTATTATAATAAATTTTGCCCGGCTTCGGCAAAGGAGGGATGATGACGACAGCGCGCCTTCGCCTCGGTTCAATGTTTATAGTCGTCGCTATAGATCTAGATGTAATTTTTATTATTTTCGATGTTTGGTGTACTGCCATGATTGAAGATAAATAGATCGTAAGTTTTTGCGCCAAAAAAAAAGTAGATCTCTTAGTAGAGTACGTTTCAGTGTCGAAAAGATCACTTGCTTATCTGTTTTCTCAGGGAACACTTGCTTATTTGTGAACTGTAGGATATCTAGTATATGTGCATGGAGACCCAAATGAGAGATTAAATTTAAATTTATTTCTCACAGGCAACGATGCATCATTTCTTTTTTCCGCAATAAGAGATTAAATTTATTTCTCACTGTGACATTTTATTAAATTTATTTCACACTGCTTTACTTACTTCTCACTGAGCACATGTATTTTGTTGAATTAGTCGGCCGGGAGCAAAAAACATTGTGCACCGTATTAGTTTTGGTTTGCTGCTTCCATACGGCGGTGACAGGGAAAGAATAGTCTGCATGCAGCTAGCTAGCACGGATGAAACGACGCGACAGGACGTCTGGACGTGGCAATAGCCAAATTAAAGGTCACGCTAGCTAGCTAGATAGGGCTGAAAGGAACATTCAGCTGGCGACGGGACAAGACACGCGAGATATATTCAGCCATGCATGTAGGCGCGCGCTCGTAGCCAAAAATGGGCAGGCACGGTCGAGTTCGCTGGCCGCACGATTTACACACACCCCTTTCCTTGTTCCCCGGTCCAAAGTTTCTCCCGATCCAGATGATCAGCAGAACGAGATGGAGGGGCCGGCTTGACACGGTCATGCATGCA
Organism: Triticum urartu; assembly: GCF_003073215.2. Lineage (NCBI taxonomy): Eukaryota > Viridiplantae > Streptophyta > Magnoliopsida > Poales > Poaceae > Triticum > Triticum urartu. The sequence goes on along the minus strand of NC_053025.1, from coordinate 578,083,438 downwards.
TGTATGCATGAGTGAACCCATGATAAAAAAAATGTCATGTGGCCGAAAAGGACATGGCCAGTTTACGGTCGGTGTATCTGAGGTGATCAAGTGTAGCACATATACAGTACGTAAGTGCGTGTAGATTAGTTTTTGTTAAGAATGAAATTTTGTAACATTCAATGTATGGGTGTTGCCGAGTCAGTGCATGCATGCATAAGGGTGGACAGGGGAGTACCAGGTACATCTTCCATGGTGCAGAGGACCCGAGGTCCAAATTCCTTCTCATTATAAATTTCATGTGTATGTATATTGTTTAAGGATTGCCTCTTTGTAAGTCTCCCAAAAAAAATTGAATTTCAAGGTACATCTTCCATGGTGCAGAGGACACCAGGTCCAAATTCCATCTCATTGATAATTTTCATGTGTATGTACAATGTTTAAGGATTGTCTCTTTGTAAGTAGCCCAAACACTTGAATTTCAATCCAACAGCTCACCTCCATTTTTCTCCTACAGCGAGCCCATCTCTTTCTCCTCCCCTGCCTCTCCTCCGCTGGTGATGCCGCGGGGAGCCTCATTGTTCCTGTCTCCGACAAGCTCTCCGAATCTTAAGTTCGGCGCGGTCTAAGCCAAGCTGCTTAAAATGAAAACCACCCCATCCCTCCCTCAAACATGTGAACCCTCTTTCCTGCTACACGAGCGATGCCACTATGTCCCCATCTCCGGCCAAGCCTTAATGAGGCCTCGTTGGGGACGCTGCGACCAACTGCGTCGTTCCTACCTCGGCATGGCTTCCTTGCTCTCTTCTGCACCGACTCCATCCCGGCGTTGTTGCTCTGCGCCGCTCTCCTTTCTTCTTCACATAAATTGAATCACACAAAATTTGATTGGATGCAGCTTATGAATAGCTCATGGTTAATGTTTAACACCCTAACTCAAAGTTTTCTTGGAGGGCAATCACCCGAATTTTGAATTTGGGCCAGTCGATTCGGTGGAGAAGGAAGCATGCGAGAACGGGTAGCACCGAGGACATCGCCGGGGGCGCCCACGCGAATGATAGCGAGGCCCGAGTATTGAACTCATTCTCCAACTAGTAACTCCAAAAGTCTGAACCGATGAAGAGAAATAGACAATACCATATCTTAACACCGGGGACGCTGGCAATATCTCGGGCAGGAACGAGCTGTAGCGGGCGTAGGCGAGTAAGAAACTTGATGGTACGGGGTGTAGGGATCTGTGAGGGGAAGGTAGGGCGGCGAGGCTGACCTAGGAGCGCCGTAGGCCGTACGCGCTGAAGGCTGGCGGTTTGGCCGGTGGTTCGTGGGGCAGTTGCGGAAGAAGATGAACAAGAAGGCATGAGTTTGAGAAAGGCCATCTGGGCATTTGTTCGACATCAGACGGCTAAAAACAAATCTGACCCAAATTACTTTTTCAATCAACTTACCCCTAGCCAGTCCTTTTTATTTTATCAAATTTTGTGTACACATAATGTTTGGCACCCCATCTTGAAGTGACAAACATGGTGTAAATTTATACTGGAGAGGATTTGTGGCATGCAGGTCTCACTGTAAGCAGCACCTTGGATGTGCTTTTATTTTTGACTTTTGATTTTCAATTTTTTTATTTTTTGAACAAAAATCCAAATTAAGTTATGTTTCCATATTCATGTTTCTCATGACGAGGTCTTTCAAATAAGATCAATTTTGAATATGTTATGATGAATTTTAAAAATAAACACTAAGTTTCAACTCTTAAAACTTAGCATGCACAAACAATAAAATCACGATTTTTTTTCTGCGACCGACAAAAAATCATATTAAAATTTTATTGTGAAACTTGGTAAAAGCGAGTGAGAAAATTGCAAGTTTTAGATAAAAACTCATAAGTTTCAACAACCTAAACTTATTTTTTTTACTATGTCCTTGTGTGGATCCAACTATTTCATGAATCACGAGGCAATCGAGCGGCCGGGCTCGGCTTGGCAGGTGCGTGCGCGTGCAAATTTGCGAATTTTATACGGGTCATTTTCGTTCTAAGTGGGTGGTAGACGGTGTCGTGCATCGTTTTTCTCTCAAGGCATTGGTGTGCGTCTGCATGCATTTCTTCTCTCTCTACGTTTCCGTACGATTTCTAAGAGACACAGTGGAAAGCTCAACAGCCCCATGCTAGCATCCTGACCCTATAAATACACCAGGCCTCGCCCTTGTGGACACCAACGCACACAAAGCTCTAGCTCAACAGCGCCTCCAGCTCTAGCTCTAGCTCCCTCGAAGCCTCCTTCGCGTGCAAGAAGCAGCTCTCTCTCTCTCTCTCTCTCTCTCTCTCTCTCTCTCTCTCTCTCTCTCTCTCTCGCAGCCTCCTACGCCCGCAAGAAGCACCCACAGTGCGCACACATCCCTCGATCACCTCGATCACCACACACACAGCCAGTTCCATCCAACACCTCGGGTAGACGATGGCCATGGCGCAAGGACAAGGGTCGCGGGCCACGAGGGAGGCCGTGCCTCCGGTGTCTCGTGTGGCCATCATCGGTGGTGGGATCAGCGGCCTGGCCGCGGCCAAGCAGATGGCGGCCTACGACCCCGTCGTGTTCGAGGCGACGCCGTCCGTCGGCGGAGTGTGGAAGCACTGCGTCTACCGCACCACGCGGCTGCAGACGCCCCGCCCGGACTACGAGTTCTCCGACTACTCCTGGAAGAACCGCGACGACCCTTCGTTCCCGACCCACACCGAGATCGTCGACTACCTCGAGGGCTACGCCGACGAGTTCGACCTCTGGCGCTACATCTCGTTTGGGTCCAAGGTGGTGGACATCAAGTTCCTCGGCGGCGCCCAAGCCGGGTTCACCGAGCTGTGGAGCGGCACCGGCAAGGATCCGCTCCGTGGCAAGCCCATGTGGGAGGTCGGCATCGTCACCGGCGACTCGAACACCGTTCAGGTACCATATATACTTTGACATCCTTGTTTCGAGATACTTTGCACCATGTTCTGATCAATTCAATCGATCTCACGCGCATATTTTGCCACGGGAATGTGCAGTATTACAAGTTCGAGTTCGTGGTGATGTGCACGGGGAAGTACGGCGACGTGCCGCGGATGCCGGTGTTCCCGCCGGGGAAGGGGCCGGAGGTGTTCAAGGGGACGGTGATGCACTCGCTGGACTACTGCAAGCTGAGCGAGGAGGAGACCGTTGAGCTGATGCGAGGCAAGAAGGTTGTGGTGGTTGGGTACAAGAAGAGCGCTATCGATCTAGCCAACGAATGTGCTCAGGCAAACCAAGGTGCGTAAAAGCATACTCCTCCTAGCTATGCATAGGAAAGATTTAACATGGTTTGAACAAAAATTCTCCTAAAACATGGACAAAATTCAACATGGAACTACGCATGAAACTAGCAGCTAGCCAAGGAAGATAAGCTATCGTACTCGTGTAAACGCGTGTATACCAGGAAATCATAGAAAAAGAATATGCTAAGCAAGTTCACACAGAGCTGAACAAAACAAAAACAGGATACTAATAAATATTGTAGAAGAGTCCCATCATTCGATGAAGTGGATGTCTGAATAATGCATACCATTTTTGGTGACATGTGCCTTGGCGATTTGAGAGTCGGATACTTTGTTCCAGAAAAGGGCACTCTTGTCTTGACCCATCGCACACTTCATCATGCATCTAGTATAATTCTACACTAGACAGTTTAGCTAACCAAGACTAGACAGTGGATGCCTAGGTAGGTCTCTTGCATTTACAAGTTCAAAGTACACTAGACGCAAGTAGCAGATTTGCCAGAAAAGATTATCTGCCGTTCTAAACGAACCTTCCGAACTAATTGTTCGCATGCATGACTGGTAGTTAGCTTCCTGACGAACTCACTTGACTATACATTTTAATGGTTCCTTAAAACATACTCCCTCCGTTTCAAAATAGATGATCCAACTTTGCACTAATTTTAGTACAAAATTAATGCAAAGTTGAGTCATCTATTTTGGAATCGAAGGGAGTAATACTCCCTCCTACTTGTCTCTAATTTAGTATAAATTTATACTAAATTGGTAGTAGAAGCATATGGTATGGATCGATAGATTAACCGGTCGCGTTTGCTTGTTTGTTTGCAGGCGAGGGAGGGCAGGCGTGCACGATGCTGGTACGGACCTTGCACTGGGTGGTGCCATCGTACTCCATCTGGGGCTTGCCATTCTCCATGTTCTACTCCACACGCTTGTCTCAGCTCTTCTACGAGCGACCCAACCAAGGGTTCTTCCGATCCCTCGTCTGCCGCCTGATGAGCCCACTGGTATGTGTGCGTCAGAATTCATCTCACAGCGTGAAACTTGTACATGATACACATGCACGTATATTGGGAAATACGTATGAACGTATTAACATATGCACGTGTGCATGCTCGAGACCATGCATGCATATCACAATCTGACAGCAACGTCTTGTTCTTTGAACTTTTGTGGTCCAGCGGTCAGGGGTGTCGAAGTTCATCGAGTCGTACCTGTCGTGGAAGCTGCCGCTGGGAAAGTACGGTCTGACGCCGGACCACCCCTTCGTAGAGGACTACGCCAGCTGCCAGATGGCCATCCTCCCGGAGGGCTTCTTCGACATGGCGGACCGCGGCCTCATCCGCTTCAAGAGGGCCTCCACCGGGTGGTGCTTCTCGGAGAACGGCGTGGTCCTCGACGACGGCACCAAGGTGGAGGCCGACCTCGTCTTCCTCGCCACCGGCTTCGAGGGCAAGGAGAAGCTCCGCGAGGTCCTGCCAAAGCCCTTCCGCGACCTCGTCGTCGGCAAGTCTTCCATGATGCCGCTCTACCGGTACGTGTATAGGGCTGCGATTATCTTTTGCTCCAACATATATGCACCGATCAATGCTGACGTGCAATTTTTTTCCCGCAGTGGCACGATCCACCCGCTGATCCCGAACATGGCTTTCGTGGGGTTCGTGGAGAGCGTGTCGAACCTGCACACGTCGGAGCTGCGGTGCCGGTGGCTGTCGGGGCTGCTGGAGGGGCGGTTCAAGCTGCCGAGCGTGAAGGCCATGATGGGGCACATCGCCGGCGAGGCCGACGCCATGCGCCGCACCACGCGGTTCTACCGCCGCCACTGCATCTCCACCTACAGCATCCACGACAGCGACGGCATGTGCGCCGACCTGGGCTCCGCCACGCTCCGCAAGGCCAACTGGATCGCCGAGCTCTTCGCGCCATACAACAACAAGGACTACAAGGAGCAGTAACTCATACGTACGCGTAGTACAACGTCCGCATCAATACACGCGGCGGCCGGTATAATACATTATTTTAGTAAAAAGAACATACATATATACTCCTACGTGATTCCATTGGTAGCTAATAGTAATATCAATCGCTAACAAGAATATATGTATACACGTACCTAATAAGATTCGTCATTCCTGTACTGGTAGTAGTACTACAGTGTGTAAGTCCTTGGGGATCGATGATGACTAACAGTCAAGGACTAGGTCATGCATGATAATTATATAGTATCAAGTGTCATGTGAACCGAAGAAGCGTTCGGTTAAGGACTCGCGACCTCGATCGAGGAGGTCTCGTCTCGCCCGCGACCCACAAGATCGATGGATTGATCTCAGGGAATATTCCAACTGTCGAGGAGCATGTAGACTGTAGTCTGTCCTTGTGTGATTACTTATACTACTGTAGAATCTGATTCATCATGTACGCCCCCCTGTAGTTCATTTTTTCCTTGTCGATATAACTATTGGATCTATGAGCATGCAATGAAATTCCTCATTTTGTTTATGTTCTGCTGCAAATGACATTCTGGTTCTTTCAGCCTGCTTGTTTGAGGGTTTCCTCATCAGTTTGTGTCGGTTCGATCATTTGTGCCTTTATATTTCTAGGGGTGCGAAAGCCTATTCCGAGCTAAATGACATTCTGGTTGGCGTGTGTTTTCTTGTTGGATACGTCGTTAAGTCCTAACATGGCTACCTCACTACAAAAACATTTACAGTATACCACCGTGTGTGAGTTGTAGAAGTGTAGAGAAACAAAGTGCCAATGAATCTCTGTATGATTTTTGAAATGAGGCAAGGATTTGTCATTTTCGTTGACTAAGAAGAAGAGAGTTGTTAGGTTAATTAGAGGAAACCAAACGAAAACGTAGATAACAAACCCCACATAGGGCACCCGCGGACAACCTAGCACTAACAAAATCTTGGCACAAACAAGAAGACAACCGGATCATCGACACCAACCAAGATCATCAACACAAACCGGGAGTGTTGTCGGCATAATCTATCACACTTGATGAGACAACTTTAACTTCACCTCAGAAAAGCACAAACTTAACAACCGCTGAAGCACTGCCAAACAGCCGACCAAAGTGCCGAGGACAAGGCAACTCTGATTTTATTCATGAGCCCGCACGAGGAAGTTGCAAGACTTAGTCTAGTGCGAAACAACCAGGGAGTGTCGTCCGCTAAAAATCATGCTCATGGAGTTATCATTGCCACAGTGGCATCGCCTAACGCAATTTTTTCTTATTTGTCACAACGAGATATACAAGCATATATAGGCACACGCAAGTAGTGCAGCAGACCATCGCAAATTAAGGGGGTGTTTGTTTCCAGGGACTTTTTGGTGTAGGGACTAGAAAAAAGTCCCTCTTAAAGACTTTTTAACCAAACAAGAGGGACTACTAGGGACTAAAAGTTGATTTTTGGGACTAAATGAAGAAGACTCTCTAGGAGAGTCTTTTTTGGGAGTTTTCCAACAATGCCCCTTCCTGCACCCATTGCCCCACCGCCCCATGATGTTGTTTGGTTGTTATTTTTCCGTATACTAGGGGTAACATGGTCTTTTACATGTCATTTAATAACCTCTAGAGAGGGACTAGGGACTTTTTAGTCCCTGGAAACAAACGGGGAGGGACTTTTTAGGGACTAGAGACTTTTTAGTTGGGACTAGAAAAAGTTCTAAGTCTTATGAACAAAACAGGGCCTAAAAGGACAAGCTACGACCCACCTCTGCTCGCCATCATCGACGTCTCAACACAAGCCTTAGTGCCATCGCCTAAACTGTCAACCACTGGTCCCTCCAGCCGGGGTCAGCTCAAAAGATGAAGTCTCCAAGAAGGGAAATGATGCAAAGTGTCGTCACCGTACGATCGAAGGTAAATATGAGGTCAGCTCAGGAGGAAGAGAGGAGCACAACAAGACAACAACACTCACGTAAGGCCTGCAACAAGCAGATATGGATCACCTAGCTCCAGCCTCCCGGAATGGGCCACCGATACCACTGGCACTACTAAGAAAAGGCCTACTAATGGCGCACCTAATTTGGCTATTAATGGCGCATTAGTGGTGCGCCATTAATGCCACGCCATTAGTATATTTTACTAATGGCACACCACTGGTGCGCCATTAGTATCTGGTATACTAATGGCGCACTTCAGATGTGCCATTAGTATATACAACAGCGCGCCATTAGTATGCCTCCCAGGGGGCCATGTATACCCAGGTGCTTTGGCATACTAATGGCGCACAACAATAGGATGCGCCATTAGTAACTTCGGCATACTAATGGCACACTGTTTAATGATGCGCCATTAGTATCCTTTGGCATACTAATGGCGCACTATGATGTGATGCGCCATTAGTATGAATATTAGGTTTTTTTATTTTTTAATTTTCTGTTTTTTGCACAGGTTACAAAATGTATAATTGGACAAAATATAGACAGCACACATCAACAACAGATTCATCGAATACAATAGAAGATTAGTCTCTGAATACAATTCATCATTTTAGTCTCCGAATACAATTCATCATATTAGTCTCCGAATTGAAAAGACCAAACAAAGATAGAACATTATATTACAAGTCTCGAGACCGCGAGTTTGTCTTCACATTACAAGTCGATATCGATTATCTAAACTACCATCACATAGAAGAGAGTTGTGGTCATCATGATGAGCATCATCACGATGAAACTCGTCTTCATCCGGTTCCTCCAACGCTCCCTCCCCTCTCCCGCTAGATAGCGGGCGTATCTAGATTCGGCCTCGGCCCTAGTGGCGTACCCTTTGTAACTGTTACCGCTGAATCGGTGAACCTGTCTCCGACACTCCTCCCAGTCGTCGTAGACTCCGGGAACCTTACCCTTGTACACGACATACCACGTCATCGCTATGCAGTAGCCAAACGAAACGTTAGTACCAATTCACAGACAATACATAAGCAATATATAAGTATGCAACAGAACGATCGGAAGAGAAAAGCAAGACATTAATAGCATTGATTACATCTAAGTTGAACGACTCTTGAAACCAAAGAGACATACTACAAGTTCATTAAAGTTTAATTACAACATGAGCCAATCAATGTTTCAGAACTAGACACAGCATCACTGCTTTCGACTCGACTCAAGGGACCGGAGCGTGGATGAAGCCGCCGTCTATCGTGGGAGTCATGAAACAACGGGCGTTGTCAGCCTGCATTTGTAGGATTGTGTCGATGTTACCGTTGGACGGTTGATTTCTGAGGTAGAACTGCCCCGAGGTACAAAGGACATCTTGATGGATGATTTCCGCAAACTCCGACTGGATGCGAAAGAATTCTTGTCTGATGTCCGCGTCCTGGATTGCCGACACGCTCGCGGCCCAATCTTTGAGTCTACTCGGTAGCAGAAGTTGATGATGGTCCCGTACGATCGCCCGCATGTGATGGATGGCGTAGTAGGCACCCTTCTGACCGCCAGGCGGCTGCTTGACGCAGCAGAACGTCATATTGTGGGAGAACACGTGCTTGCCGTACTTACGAATAGGCCTGGTGAAGTTGCCTCCAGATTTGACGTAGCCGGAGAGAACATCATCAAGAACCTTCTTGACATTTGTGTAGTCTACGTTCGACTGACGGTCCGGGTCGAAATACGTGGCCATGGAATATTTGGGGCTTAGGAGGATGAGCGTGCAATGTGTGTCACTGCAGAAAACACGGAATGTTAAAAGAAAAACGATCGAAATCTAAGAATTCATATGTTACGGGGCGGTTGAGGGGAGGACTTACTCGGGAAAGTAAGGCACGAGGAAGTTATCCTTATCTTGGTTTGCCAGAATGACGCCTTCGAGGTAAGAACTCGCGACTTGCCGGTCCCCAGCGCTGCCCAAGATCTTGGCACGCATGTAGAAGGGGTCGACTATCACGATGTCCTGGGTCTTGTCGCGAATGATCCGCATCTCCATACTCAGCGAAAATAGCCGAACGAAGGTGTAGTGCAGCGGATGAAGGTTCAACATAGCGTGGATGTCATCAAACCACAGGACGATCGTACCCCCGATGGAGTTATCCACAAAGCCCTTGCCCTCTGGCACCTTGGCCGCGAAAACCGGGTATGCCACATCCTTCTCTCCGAGACGCCGCTTCTCCTAAGAAAGAACACTGTCATGCAGACTCCGCATAGCACCGGTTGTAGCATCGAGCATATTTCTCGGTAGCATCGGCCTACCCGCCACATGCACCCTCCTCGAGATATACTCAGGTGAAGGTGGCCCGTCCTGAGCACGGATCGTACTCGGTGCCGGCTGGCCCGCACCCTTGTTAGTCTTTCTTTTGCGTGCCTTCTTCTTCTCCTGTAATGGGACCGAGTTCTGCTCACAGACCGCCTTCTTGAGTGTGTTGGGGCTGATAATATTTCGCACCTCGCCTATCTGAGGCTCGGTGAAGTCGGCAGCTGGAGGCGTCTCCTGAGAGCTGAACGGCAGACGACGCCTGTTGCAACTTGGCTTCTCCACGGTACCAACTAGATCGCGCACGTCTTTTGTTGGGTTGGGTTCTTGAGAAGGAGGCCCTATGAAGTCGCCACCGTACCCATGATCGGCAAAGTACTGACCGACGTTGGCAAATGTATCGTCGTCGTCGTCATTCTGATCCTGTGCCATATGCATGTTTGGATCCAGTGGCATAGGGATGTCCGGCACTGTTGCGGCGGTCTTGCCATGGGGCCGACTTGGCACCGGCACGACTGGCGGTGTTGTCTTTGGGGTGGTGTCCCCCGCCCCCAAACGAATCTGGCTCTTCGGCCAAAGCAGGGGCCAGCTCAGGCAGGCGCTGAGGGTCATCACGTCATCATCGTCGGCCCCGACGGGTCGAATCGGAGGTAACAACTCATCGCAGCCTGGCAACACCCGAACCAGTTGAACCCTAAACAAGTTGGGTGGCATCTGGGTACCGTGGAACAAGGGGTTGCCCGGTTGAACGATTTTGCCCTTGGCGACATCGACCAACTCGTTGTTCACGAAGTGCAGGAGAGTGCACGGAACGTCGGCGGCGCCCTGCGAAAACATGTAGGGCGTCAGGGATGCCCAGTCAGAGGCAAGGAGATGAAGTCCTCGGCCGAGAGAGGCTTAATTAGTTACCGTGATGATGGCGTCGAGCTCAGCTAATGTCGAGGCACCGCCAACGGCGGGCGTGCAGTTGACGGAGGGGCCGCTTGCTGCAGAGGTGCCGGCCGACGTACACCCGGGTGCATTAAGCTCCTGTGCCGGCGTCGAAGACACCAATGCCGCCTCCGCCGGAGACACCAATGGCCCCGCCATCGCGTTCTGCGAGTTGCTGGCCGTGAAGCTAGGAATCGGGGGCGGCCCCTGTTGGCCGCCCGCAATCCACGCACTAATCCCCTGGATCAAGGTAGGCACAATGGCGGTGATCGTCGCTCCGAGTTGTTGTTGCACTTGCTCTTGGACAATCTCCGGAATCCGCGCCACCTGTGCCCTGAGTTCTTGAACCTCGCGTGCCTGGCTTTCCGAGCTGGTCTTTTTCTCCTTTCGCCCACCAGTGTTATAGTATGACGACCATTTTGTCGACAAGCCTTTGCCAGCCACACGACCAGCTGACGCCGGCTTACTGAGCTTATCCTTGTTCTTCATTACATTCAACGCCCTATTTAGAGTGGTGTCCCAAGGGTTGCTCTTAGTCGACCCCGCGCTACTGCTTTCAGTCGCCTGCGGAAGGAATGTGAACCATTTAGAAATTTGGCTTCATTAATTAGAATGCAACCATATGGAGCTAATTACGCGGGGGTGTATTCCTTACCAGAACAAGCTCAAGCGCCCTGGTCTTCGGATCCGTGGTAAGCTCCTTTTTTTGGGTCCTTCTTGTACCGGGCCCTGACAAAGTTCCTAGTCTGCTTGTCACCGTATTTATCGAAGAGGGGCGGTAGGCCTTGCTCGGCACGGTCCGCCTCCTCCTTGTCCCATATAGGCTCTGCCACTCTATAACCGCCGGGACCGAGTGTGTGTTCCCCTAAGTTCAGCTCCCGCATTTCTTTCCCCCACTTATTTGATTCGGAGTTTGCGGTGCTCGAGCAATTGATCTTGAAGTCGTTGTAGTCATCTTCGGTGATCGAAGGATTTTTCTCCTTGATCTTCTCATAACTCTCACCTTTCTCGATCATTCTCTTCATATTGCTTTTCCAAGTAGACAGGGCCTTGCTCATCTTCGTGAGGGCAGCATTGTTCACTTTATTCCCTTTGAGGCTTGTGTTTTCAAATTCAGCGGGGAACTTGTATCATTCGTGCAGCTTCGTGAAGAGGAGGTTGCGCAAATTCCCTCGGTCAGGATGCCTCAGGTTCTCGGTGTTGATCGAGACGGTGCTCCGGAGAATGCACCCGAGCTGAAGCGAGTACCCCTTGACTATTCGTTTGGGCGCCGTTGGATTCCCGTCGGAGTCCACTTCAGTAACTTCCTCCTTGAGGGTGCGGAGCACGGTCGGGCGCCGGTCCTTCCGTTGCCTCTTCAGTTGGCTGCCATCTGTGCGTGCGCCGCCATCATCAGTGGTGGCATCCTCGGCGGCACCATCAATGGTGGCATCAGTGGGGTCATCCTCGGCGGTACCATCAGTGGTCTCAGGATCGGTGGGGAAGGCGGCGTCCTCATACAAGTGAGGTTGTTCCTCCATCTCCTGGGACAGCTCCCAGAATTTCTTGCCGCCCGAACCCCCGGCCTCATCGTTGTTGGCCATGTTTCTCTATAAATAGGAACAAAGTTTGGTCAAAAAGTTGGTTATTGTCAAGGAACAAGATCATGGTCTCATCATTTAGGGTTTTTCGATACTGAGGCATCCTAAAAGCTAAGCTTTTATCATTGAGGGTTTTTCGACGCCGAGGCACCCTAAAAGCCTAAGCTTTCATCATTTCGGTTTTTATCGACACCGAGGCACCCTAAAAGCCAAGGTTTTATAATTTAGGGTTTGTCGACGCTGAGGCACCCTGAATGCTAAGTTAAGTTTTCATCATTTAGGGTTTATCGATGCCGAGGCACCCTAGGTTGACTAATATATATGGGTATCTTCTAATAATATACCCTATCAAGGAAAGGGAAGGAGAATTCTAAGTTGGGCCTAATCACTTGGCTCTATTGCCACCTATGGTTTAATGCAGCAAGAATAAAGGGGCAGTTGATCCTACTCAATTAAGTACTAAGATACCCCGGCCCATGCATTAGTCGCAAGTACCCCATATGTCCTATTTTTAGCAAAGTCATGCTAAAATTCACGAAAAATTTCAACATGACCTTTGCTGAAAATAGGACATATGGAGTACCCGAATTTGCCGGAACGGAAGTTAATCGACATTCCGGCAAACTCAAGGGCCTCTCGGGGTACAGCAGCAGCATCACAAGTTGACAAAATTCCCAAGTAGTACAGCAGCAACATCACAAGTAGTACCAATGAACATATAGTCCAGCAGATTCTGAATTTCGATAAATGACAACAAGTTAACTCATTCTGAACATATAGTACCAGTTCACATATAGTCCAGCAGCAGCATCTATTTACCAACTTGATTTACCGGTCTTGAAAACAGAGATACTTGTATGCCAAAACATATGCTTAAGAATTTACATTTCCACTCAATTAAAGGTTCAGAATGCTGAGTAAGTGGAAACAACGCCTGGGAAGAAAAGGTAGCAAAAGCAATACTATCATCAAAATTCTTTTCTCATGAGCAAATGGGCCTCTTTTGCTGCTAAGCTTCAGCAGTGCTAGCTGCTCAACGCCAAGTACTGCAAATTATATTATACTGGTCCATAACTAAATGATGGGTTCGATTTGTAGAAGTAACAAGTCAGACTTCCATAGATGAAAGTAGCACGATATACTAATTACCAGATGGGGTAGCAATGGATAGAAAAAAATAAGAATGGTGTATGCACTAAACAAGATCTCATGGCTCTCATGATCATAATTCATGCATGACAAATTAGATATAAAGGCCGCAAAGCTTAGTCCTTATGCCTTAAATCTTAACCACATTTTGCTATTGCTAATTTCTAGAAGTGAGCTCTAAGAGCTTTCTATAATAAATTAGTCAAGATAAGTTCCTAAGATCCTGATATGACGAAACTAGCGTACATATACCAATAAATGCAATTTGTAACAAATTGTTGTACAACAATATATCTTCTAGCCATGAAACCCTACCCTGATTCTCCTTTCTTCCACTTGCCGAAGACAAGTTGGCTGTAGAGGATGGTCCAACTCAGATCAGCCTACAGAAGTGCATTGTATAATTCTGTTTAGTTCCAAGCAGTAGTTCAGGAAGTGCAAATTCAGGACTAAAAGATGAGTGTTTTTTTATGGTTCTTAGTTAGGCATGAAAACTAAAGCAGCAGCAGCCTGCAGAAAAGCAAGCACCAGCAGGGAATAATGGCCAACCAAAAAAAGGAAGAACTTAATTGCATTCATCACCGGCGGCTTAAATATTGATAAGATGACAGTGAAGCAGTTTCAGTTTCCGTGTAAAGGTGCTGGATCAGAAAATACTGAAAATAGAGCAATGACTTTCCCTATATATATAGCAAGCAAATAACCCCCCCCCTAAATAACTGCACCGAGAATCTAAAAATACTTTGCGCGTAGATCATGGAGCAAACACTCATAAGATTTTACAATTAACCAAACCGATAAAAGCCTTACAAAAAATACGAATGGACCAGGAGAGGTCCATGTGAGTTATCACAAAAAAAGAAGAAGAGATAAGACCATGTGTTGGGTATTTTGTATGAAACACCCTATGCCCAAAACAAAGCTACTGAAGAAACCTGTACCTGTAGTGCTGCACATAGGTCATCAGGTTGTGTAGCCGTTGATATCGTACGCCTCATAGGTCATCAGGTTGTGCTCGGCGCCCTGTGACAAGGTGAATATGAGTTGTTCTTCCGCGGAAGAATCCTCATGTAAAGGGTACGACAGAAGCTTCTGCTTGAACCAACGCGTGAAACATGAGTTGTGCTCTTTGAGTATATCTCCGTCCGTCCTCTGTTGGCCTCGGTCATTGTACGTCTTCTTAATAAAGGTTTTGTGCTGTACCACCCAAGGATCGACCACGTCTATGTGTTGTAGCGCGACTAGGTTTGCTCTTTCAAAGTCGGCGAGTCGACCCTCGAAGTCGACATGCATTTCGCGACGACCCTCACGGTGACCCCATCCAGTGAGCCTGCCGAGGTGCCTGTTGATGGGTAGACCAACGGGGTTCTTGATGCCTAGATAATTCGTGCAGTAGGAGATGCACTCTTCGGTCAGAAAGCCCCTGGCTATGCTTCCCTCTGGACGTGACATGTTGCGAACGTATCCTTTGATGACACCATTCATCCTTTCGAACGGCATCATGCTGTGCAGGAACGTCGGCCCGAGTTGGATGATATCGTCCACGATATGGACCAGCAGATGCACCATAACGTCGAAGAATGTGGGCGGGAAGTACATCTCAAGCTCGCATAGTATCACCACGATCTCTTCCTGTAGCCTTCTGAGTTGCCTCACGCCAACAGACTTCCGAGAGATGACGTCGAAAAAGTTGCATAGGTCAAATAGGGTTTCACGGACGTGCGCGTCCATGATCCCACGGATTGCAACTGGAAGTATCTGCGTCATCAGCACGTGACAGTCGTGAGACTTCATCCCGCTGAACTTCAGCTTCGCTGGGTCTAGGTATCTGCTTATCTTCCCCGCGTAACCGTAAGGAAGTTTTACTCCTACGAGGCAGGTGAAAAACTGCTCGATCTCCTCCTTACTTAGAGTGAAGCACGCGGGAGGGTAGTCATTTCCGGTCTTCTTGGCCTTTTTGCCTTTGCGACGACTTTCCGTGTCCTGCTTCGCCTCATCATCATCATCATCATGATCATCATATATAGCGTGAAGCTCCTGCCTGATGCCCATTGATTTCAAGTCTGCCCTTGCTTTCGGCCCATCTTTGGTCCTCTCTGGCATGTTGAGCAGGGTACCAAGCAGACTCTCGCACACGTTCTTCGTGATATGCATGACATCAAGGCTGTGAGGCACACGGTGGATCTTCCAGTACGGCAAGTCCCAGAAAACAGACCTCGTTTTCCATACCTTCAGCAGCGGCTCTGGCGCCTTTCGCTTCTTTCCCGGCTCTGGCGCCTTTTGCTTCTTTCCCGGCAGTGGGCAGTCTTTCCAATTTTTCAACAGCTCATCTATTTCCTCGCCGCTCCTCGTACGCGGGCGTCCCCGGGGTTCGGTTTCACCATCGAACAGATCCTTGCGTTTTCTCCACGGGTCATCGTCGCGAAGCCACCTTCGATGTCCCATGAACACGGTTTTCGAAGACCCGGGATCTCTATCTAGCTGGCGATACATTGTGTCATCCATGCACCTGACGCATCCAGAAAATCCGTGGACCACCTGCCCCGCGACATATCCGTAACCGAGATAGTCGTGCACCGTCGTGAGCAGCGCGGCTCTCATAGGGAAATATTCTTTCTCTGCGGCGTCCCACGTATTGGCTGGCGTTTTCCACAGCGTGTCAAGCTCCTCTTTCAGCAGCCCCAGATACAGATTGATGTCGTTCCCTGGTTGTTTCGGTCCTTCAATTAGCATACTCATGTGAATGTACTTCCTCTTCATGCACAACCAGGGGGGAAGGTTGTACATCCACACAAACACAGGCCAGGTGATATGTGTGCTTCTCTGGCTGCCAAACGGATTGACTCCATTGGTGCTCGCGCCCAGCACGATGTTCCTTGGATCCTTCCCAAATTCTGGGTATTCGAAGTTCAACGCTTGCCACTGGCTCCCATCCTTAGGGTGACTCAGCATCTTGTCTTTTTTATCTATCTCCGGATCATTTGCGTCATCTTCTCGCTTCTTCTCCTCCCTATCCGCGTGCCAACGCAGGAGCTTTGCTACCTTAGGGTCCGCAAAATACCGCTGCAGACGAGGAGTGATCGGAAAGTATCACACCACTTTTCGAGGAGCTTTCTTCCTCTTCTTGTATCGAGTGACGCCGCACACCGGACATATGGTAGACTCCGTGTGCTCGTCCCGATAAATGATGCAATTGTTCATGCACACATGGTATTTCACGTGCGGTAAATCCAGAGGACACACGATTTTCTTCGCCTCCTCCAAACTGGTCGGGCACTTGTTCCCCTTGGGAAGACGTTCGTGCCAGAATGACATGTTCTCGTCGAAGCATGCGTCGGTCATTTTGTGTTTTACCTTCATCTCCAGAGCCATGAGCGTTACTTTCAGGCGGGTATCCTCGGGCCTGCATCCTTCATACAATGGAGTAACCGCGTCTAACTCTAGTTGATCCATCTTGGCTTTCTCTCGGGCGGCAGCTCTTGCGTTATCCGTCTGCTTGAGAAGCAGCTCTTGAATATGAGGGTCCTGCACCCAGCCCATCGATGGTCCAGCGTCGTCTGCTCCGCCGGCATCATCATCTTCATGATCATGCCCGTCGTCTGCTCCGGCATCTTCCTCATCATCATGTCCTGCATCTTCTACATGATGACTGTGTACAGCATTACCGTCGTGATCATCTCCTGGGGATTCTTCGTCTTCTCGCCCGCCCGAGCCGCGGTGGTTGTCTTGCTGCCCTTCCTCATTTCTTGCCCGGCCCTCATGGACGACTTCGTAGTCATCTTCATCACCTTGCCACCGATAGCCATCCATGAAACCACGCAAGAGCAGGTGGTCCCGCACCTGCCCGGATTCCGGGTACGCAATAAGGCTCTTCAGCTTGCATCTTCGACACGGACATCTTATATCCGTCTCGTTCTTTTGAAGCATCTCGGCCTTCGCGGACCTCAAAAACCTATTCACGATGCCTTCGGTCATCATGCGGACCATGGTCGCCTGCGGGGTAGAGCAAAACGATATTTTAGAACCAAGAAAAAATTTGGCATGACTTTCCCTAAAAATAGGACCAAAAAGAATGCTTAATGCCAAAATTCTCGCCGAAACGGAAATGAATCAACATTCCGGCAAAATATTGGCAACTATCGCATTTCAAATACCGGTACACCTCCAAACACAAACACAGATGCAACACCACAAACATATGCAACACCACGAACATACATAGATCTAGCTAGGCCATAAAAAATGCATGTGCACATTGTTGTAGGGAGAACAACATAAATATAGCTTCCCCCCTTACTTACCTATCAAAACAAGGTAATTTAACCACTTAAATTGAATGAATCTATGGTGAAAATGAGGTGAAAAAGAGGAGGCACCCGAGACAAGGAGGAGGTGGAGAGAATGAAGTGTGGAGAAAGTGAGTGTGGGTAGGAGAGGCTGTCCAAAATATCTTGTTGCTGCCCACTTACTAATGGCGCACCAACTCTAAATGCGCCATTAGTAATCCAGGTTACTAATGGCGCACCTTCTGGTGGTGCGCCATTAGTAGTTTTGCAAAAAAACATACTAATGGCGCACTGTCCCACAGTGCGCCATTGCTAGTTTAAACTAGTAATGGCGCACGGTGGAACAGTGCGCCATTAGTAGTTTTGCAAAAAAGGGAATAAAAAATATAATTAAAAAAACAATATTAGTGGCGCACTTTCCGGCAGGTGCGCCATTACTAGTTACAACTAGTAATGGCGCACTGTTTCTGGATGCGCCATTAGTATGTTTGGACAGGCGCACTAGTTAAAAAAAATTGGATACTAATGGCGCACCCTGGGCCAGGTGCGCCATTAGTAGTTTCAACTCTAATGGCGTATCAGAATGTGGTGCGCCATTAGTATATACTAATGGCGCACCGCTTGTCTGATGCGTCATTAGTGTCAATCCCATCTATAGCCCTTTTTCTAGTAGTGTGGATTAGATCGAGCGCACCACCACCCTCACGACACTAGGCACAAGATGCCACCCGCGAGTAGAGCGCTAGGTCGTTCTCCATGCCTCAAGGAAGCATGCAGCTAAGGAAGCCGACCACCAAAGAAGTAGGAGGAGAACTAGGACGATGTCAGGCAGTCGTCACTTGTGACAACATGGAAGGGGTGGTGGGAGGGTCAACAACGCTTAGGGTTATGTAATCACCCATGTCACCCCTGCATGGGTCAACGCGCCTGGGGGAGGGGGTGTCAGTATGCAGAAGACTTTGTTGCAAGTCTTGTCATTTCTTTATTAATGATCACCATGGCTTTATATACAAGCTCAAAGGGATGGTTACAGATTTAGAGAGGCAATGGTTGCAATATAACAACTATTGGTGGTTAGACATGTGATCATTCATCATCTTTGGCGGGGGGCGTTGACCTGCAAGAGAGGCGAGAGACAAAGAAGGGAGAAAGGGCCGGAATCGTCCGAGATGAGAGAGATTGGGGGGATTCTCTCTCGATATCATGTGGGCCTATGCCACCTTAGAGTGACAATGTGACCAGAACAGTCTGGCATCGGGTCAAACCGGGTTGACCAAGGAATACCACTCTTAGAGAGGAAATCTACCCGGTATTAAGAGTTTAGGGACGAAGTTTACACCACAAATAAGCGAAGGAACAAAAACCAGAATCCACGATAAGTTGAGGGAGTAAAAATACACTTCACTATTTCTGTTTTCATGCTTGTACCATGTTGACTGGATGTACCTAATTTACAGTTGTGTCATTTTGATACATAGTGGTAAATCAATAAAAGATTTCATTCCAAAAATGAGAAAAAGGGTTTCCCCCCGCTTTATAGATAAAGCACCATCACCACAACAACGAGAAGAAGATACAAACGCACGCCAGCACCACACTCAACGCACACACCCAAGGCGAGATACAAAGGTGTCGAGCACCGAAAACACCACCCCAACGAAGACTAAGCACCCTAATGATAAGCCGAAGGCCACCATGAAGATGAGCAATCCACCGAGGGGCAATGAGACGGACAAGGCCGGAGCGAGTACTTCAAGACGATGCCCTCAAGAAGGAAATGACTGTCGGAAGCCGTCACCGTCTGATCCCGAAGATCAGGTTTTCACCCGGAACGACAAGAAGACCATGGGAGCACCACGACGGAGGCTGCAAGAAGGAGAACGGCATCCACGGACGCCACCTCCATCAGCCAGTACCGGGACTGGGCGAGTGATGAACCCCGGTGCTGCTACCCCTCCGTCGCAACCTCACTCCGCCAACCACCCGCATCCATGCCGCCCAAGAGACCATGGCTGCCCGCCCGCACCCGAGCCGTGCGGTCCGCCCACGACCAACACGCCTCCCACCGCCAGAGCCGCCGCCCTGCATCCAGACCGGTCCGAGAACACCAAAGGTCGAGGCTTTGAGCAATCTGCACCACAACCACTTCCGAGACTGCCAGCAAACCCACCGAACAATGTCGGAACCGATAACAAACAGAGATGGGGAAGGGGGAAGGGGGAGGGGTGGCCCGCGGCCACGACCGGCGACAACACAGTGCCGGCGACGGGCAGCTCGGCGGAGCTCCCGTCCCTCCAACTGGCTTCCCCCCCGAAACCATCGTTTCGCCCCACCCTGCCATAGGCCCGGTTCCGAGCACGGCCATGGCAGAAGCCCGTCACCGGAGAGGAGGGAGCAGAGCCTGCCGCCGTGTCCAACAATGGTCACTAGGGAAGTCTCCCGCGCCGTGCGTCGACGACCAGCCGCAAGGGCCCGGCCTGGTCACGGCGCACACATCCACCCGCTGCCGCGCCGCCTCCCCGCCCCCGAGCCATGGAAAGGAGGGCCGACCGAGGCCCAGGTCGCCCATGACCCGCGGCGCCAGAGGCGGATCTGGACGAGCCGCAGAGACGCAGCCGCCGCCACCAACCTCGAGCCCGCTCCGCCACCGCGCCGACCGTCGCATCGCCGTCACGCACCGTCGCCGGCCTACGCCGGCGCGCCGCCGAGCTGCCGTGCCCAGCGCCCAACGCTGCATCCGGCCGGAGGAGTCCGGCCCGCGCCGAAACCCCCACGGGCGGAGACGAGAAGGCCCCGCCGCCGCCAGCGACAAGCGGACTTTGCCCGCTCGCGCCCTCCGGCGGCGGCGAGGGAAGGGGGAGAGGGGGAGGGGGGACCGGCGGCGGCGCAGGCTAGGGTTGCCCCCCGGACGCCCGCGGGAGCGTCGCGGGAGGGAGAGGGGGGATAAGGTTCCAGAAAAATAATAAAGGTACATGCCGTCATACATATCAAACTTTAATTTGACCGCTATTAAAATTTTTAGGTGATTTAGAACTAAAATCATTAAATTTACTGTAACTGCCTATCTACAATTGATAGGCAAGATGCTAGGTATTCAAATTATAGCTAGCTAACCTCGCAAAAAAATAAATTATAGCTAGCTTGACGATACCGATCGATCGTTCAATGTACTAGCACGCGCTTGTGCTAACTGATTGCCCCTTCCGGATACCGAAACTGAACTTCTAAACAATCGTTCTTCTAAACTGAACTTCTAAACAAACATCAAGTGGTTCTGATGGTCAAAACCGTGCTGTATATGTGCAGCATAAGTGCCCACAGTTTTTCCCTGCAGGCCGGTTGGCCCCACATGCACGAGCAACTTGCAATCTGAGAGTTTGGGTGCATTGTTTACCTGCACGAACTGTTGAATCTTAATGAATGAAAAAGAAGACTTGTACGTTCATCAAACCCGCCCACTAATTACAAACTCTAAATTAGTCTAATTACTACTACCATCTGACTTTGTATGAGGCAACAGCTGAAAGGGAGAGGTCGCTAGTGTTTGTTTATGTACACCAATATCATCTACAATTAGAACTGAACCTTTAAAACCGGCAAGGATTCCGCCCTCCCCTCCCGTTGACTGGTCCATCCAGTCAGCAAGCCATGTCAGCAAAAAGTTAAAAATTCCATAAAATGTGTAAAAATCAGAAAATAAAAATAAAAACTTTAATTAAAAAAATATTATTTCTATTAAATTAAAAAATGTAAAATTTAAATTGTCAAAATTGTCGTCCCAAATTTTGTCATAAAATTAAATTAAAAAATTCCTATTCCATGTCGGGGTTCAACTTTTTTTAAATCACTTCCCCACTTTATTAAGCTAAATTAGGAAGTTCATCAAAAACAATACTGAGAATACAATCTGGGGGAGACATCTCCCACGACACCAAAACACTATTACAGAAACCAAAACGGGCAATCTCATGAGCCGCTTTATTCGCCTCCCTTTGCACCCATGTAGCTCTGAACTCCCCCAAGTTTGTGGCCATCATTTTGATTTCTTCCACCAAGATACCCACTGACGACAGATTTCAATCTTGCTCATTTAGCATCCTGGCCACATTAAGGCAGTCGGTCTCCAGATGAAGTTTGGGCACACCTCTTTGCAGAGCTAGCTCGGTCGCCCTCTTGCAAGCCAGTAGCTCCACCACTTCTGCCGATGTGATATCCGAAAGAATGACAGCATCCGCACCTCTGAAGGCACCCTCATCATCTCTGAACACAACACCACCACCTCCACCTTGCCTCGACCGAGACATAGCACCATCGACGTTGGCCTTGAGCCAGCCCGCCTCCGGTGGTTCCCATCTAGCGCGTTGGGTAGGTGGTGTCGAGGTCTCCGTCTGGCCCCGGACTTTCTTCCATTCTTCCATGAGCGCTGCTACTCTCCTCGCCACCATGTTGGCCTCCTCAATTCTTTTTCCATGACGGGTGTCATTTCTTGCCAGCCATATCGCATATAAGCCCTGAGCCATCGCTGACTTCTCGTCCTCTGAAGCATCCGACATCCACTGAAGCATCCATGATGCAACCGAACTCTGGGTGCACGTAGATCGAGGTGGGATCGCCACCCTCGCACCCAATACCGTTCAACTCCTTCCAGAAAAGCATGGAATGATTGCAGTCCCAAAATCTATGATACAATGTTTCTTCCCGACCACACGCCGGGCAAAAAACTCCGGGCTTGATCCTTCTACGAAGAAGTTCTGAGCCCATCGCCAAGCCGTTCTTGATCAACTGTCACACATGGATCAACACTTTCCCTGGCGCGTTGGTGCCCCACAGCGCCACACATGGATCAACACTTTCCCTTGCACGTCGGGGTTCAACTGGTTGGAGCAAAGATGCGCCACTCTGTGACGTTCATAGCCCACAGCGAACAAACGAAAAGGCCAGAGCTGAAAGGAGCAATAGCCCTCATGGCTTTAATCTACTATAGGAGATTTCGTTAGAACGGAACAAAATAATTTTTAAACAGCATGAACTTCCAGGTGATCACCTCGTCACAGATGCGGGTGATCTTTTTTTTGCGGGCTCAAACTTTGTATTACTCAATCAAAGTCTCATTATAATCCTCAGAAACTATCTCCAACACTTCAGGAGGACCTGATCCTAACCAGGTCATAGTCCTTTTATTAAGACGACCAAAAGCAGCTAACTTGTTGCTCGCTTTATTCTGTGAACGAGCGGCATGATTAATACAAGTTTGATGAGAATTAACTAACCCTCTAATCTCATTAACTAACGACGAGTAGACCGAGCGATTAGTGTTTTCATATGTGATCATGGATACTGCCACAGAAGAATCCAGCTCCAATTCCGTCGGCAGTTTTGTACATTGAATCAATGAGGACAAACCCTCCAAGAAGGAAGAAAGCTCCGCCTCTAGCGCACCTTTGCATGAATACAGAGCCCTGCAAGCTGCGAAAATAATCTTCCCTGACTCATCTCGCAAGATCATGCCCGCACCAGCTTCGTCACTTGACACAAAAGCACCATCAGTGTTCAGTTTTGTCCAACCATGTTTCGGTTTTGCCCAGCTCAGCTTGGGCATGTGTATAATAGGCTGAACCACGGACTCCATGGTAACGTACGCTTTACCTTTCACCGGATCAGCACCATTGTCATGTTTGATTGCCAAGAGTGACTCTAAATAGCTCCGTAAGTACCTGACAGACACTTTCAATGGCAGGGCCGATTTGTGATGAACCACCTCATTGTGAACGTACCAAGCTCTCCAGAAAACAAGAAGTAACATACATCTCTCCAGTTTACTTCATGGTGCAAGGATCTGCAATAGCCACTCCTTCCCACAGTTAACTACTGATTGTAGACGAGGGAGGCTCCAGAACTTAGCCATTTCCTGGTATAAATCTCTCCCGAATTGGCATCTCAAAAACGCATGGTAATTATCCTCTGTATCTAGACCACATACTGGACATCTGCTAGTAGTTTCCAAACAAATCTTATGTTTATTTTTCCACGTCGGCAACCCATCTGTCGCGACCCTCCAAGCAAAGGTTGAAACCGTAGGTGGTACTCCACACTTCCAAATGAACTTCCAACAACTCCTTGCTCCCGACGGTGATGAACTTGATGAAGCTGCATTAGCCCGATGTGCCTCGTCGAGCGCCAAGTGATAGGCACTTCTAACAGAGAAAACTCCCAGTTTGTCAGGCCCCAAGCAATGATATCCTCACCCCGTCTGGGGTACGCTTTGATCTTCAAAATCTCCTCCTCGTCCGCATGAACAAAATATTGATTAAGGGTATGAACCTTCCAAGAACCATTATCATTCAGTAAATCGGAGACATAACGGATGCGGCAAACGCCCTGTCTAGAGATCGGTTTATAAGAAAAGGGCCATGGGATCCAACTATTCCGCCACACCCGAATACTTCTCCCATTGCCCACTCTCCAGATCAAGCCTTTCTTCAATAACTCCAATCCGTGGCTAATAGCCGACCATGAGGATGAAGCATTTCCAGTGAACACCGTATCCTCGAGCTTACCATCTGAGTAGTACTTGGATTTGAGCAATCGCGCACACAGGCTATCCGGTCTTAACAGATGCGGGTGATCAATGCTGAAACTGGAATAGGGACAGTGTGGAGGTTTGAGCAAAGCTCGCTCCAGTTGTAATTTTTTATTTTGTTTGACTTGGCTTTTCCCTGTACATGGCCATCGGCCTATCTCCTTCAATGGAATCACAGCAGTTCTTCTGTTGTCTTTCAAAAAAAATTATATAGACCACATTTCAAAAACAAATTGGAGGCTACCAAGGGCCAAGGCAACACGCAAGCTTAGACTCGTTATAATATGGCCTCCATAAGTCTTTCTTTTGTTGCACCAACGCAATACTTATACACTCAGTTGAAGAGATTTAACACTTGAATCGAGATAACATTGGAATAAGAAGTTCTTATATAGGGAGAGAAGTGACGGTTGGAGAAATTTTCATGCATAATTATTAGCCAAGGGGTTCAAAATTCGTCGCTCTTACATATATGTAGCGAGTATAGCATGTATTATTATAAGACAGAGTCGACAGTGAATGCTATGCACGCAGGCACATACATGTGTGACGAGTCGGCTCGAGGTCTAGGCATGTCATTGGATGGTCCAGCTCCATTCGCACCAGAGTGGAACCTGTAGCAAACATGAGCGGCATGGTAGACGCGACCACGATCCCTGGAAGTACGGAATGGGGCGGTAGTGCCTTCTGTTGGGAAACGTAGTAATTTCAAAAAATTACCTACACACACGCAAGATCATGGTGATGCACAGCAACGAGAGGGGAGAGTGTTGTCTACGTACCCTCGTAGACCGGAAGCGGAAACGTTATAACAACGCGGTTGATGTAGTCGTACGTCTTCACGGCCCGACCAATCAAGCACCGAAACTACGGCACCTTCGATTTTTGGCACACGTTCAGCTCGATAACGATCCCCGAACTCCGATCCAGCAAAGTGTCGGAGATGAGTTCCGTCAGCACAACGGCGTGGTGACGATCTTGATGTTCTACCGTCACAGGGCTTCGCCTAAGCACCGCTACAATATTATCGAGGATTATGATGGAGGGGGGCACCGCACACGGCTAAGAGATCAATGATCAATTGTTGTGTCTGGGGTGCCCCCCTGCCCCCGTATATAAAGGAGTGGAGGAGGGGGCCGGCCAAGGAGGGTGGCGTGCCCAAGGGGGGAGTCCAACTCCCACCGGGAGTAGGACTCCCCCTTTTCCTATTAGGAGTAGGAGAGGGAAGGAAGAGGAAGGAGGGAGGAAGGAAAGGGGGGCCGGCCCCCCTCCCAATTCGGATTGGGCTTGGGGGGGCGCGTACCCTCCCTTGCTCATTTCCCCTCCTTTCCACTAAGGCCCAATAAGGCCCATATACCTCCCGAGGGGGTTCCGATAACCTCCCGGTGATCCGGTATTGTCCCAATCTCACCCGGAACCTTTCCGGTGTCCAAATATAGTCGTCCAATATATCGATCTTTATGTCTCGACCATTTCAAGACTCCTCGTCAAGTCCGTGATCACATCCGGGACTCTGAACAACCTTCGGTACATCAAAATATATAAACTCATAATGAAATTGTCATCGTAACGTTAAGCGTGCGGACCCTACGGGTCCGAGAACAATGTAGACATGACCGAGACACGTCTCCGGTCATAACCAATAGCGGAACCTTGATGCTCATATTGGCTCCTACATATTCTACGAAGATCTTTATCGGTCAGACCGCATAACAACATACGTTGTTCCCTTTGTCATCGGTATGTTACTTGCCTGAGATTCGATCGTCGGTATCTCAATACCTAGTTCAATCTCATTACCGGCAAGTCTCTTTACTCGTTCTGTAATACATCATCTTGCAACTAACTTATTAGTTGCATTGCTTGCAAGGCTTAAGTGATGTGCATTACCGAGAGGGCCCAGAGATACCTCTCCGACAATCGGAGCGACAAATCCTAATCTCGAAATACGCCAATCCAACATGTACCTTTGGAGACACCTGTAGAGCACCTTTATAATCACCCAGTTACGTTGTGACGTTTGGTAGCACACAAAGTGTTCCTCCGGTAAACGGGAGTTGCATAATCTCATAGTCATAGGAACATGTATAAGTCATGAAGAATGTAATAGCAACATACTAAACGATCGGGTGCTAAGCTAATGGAATGGGTCATGTCAATCACATCATTCTCCTAATGATGTGATCCCGTTAATCAAATGACAACTCATGTCTATGGTTAGGAAACATAACCATCTTCGATTAACGAGCTAGTCAAGTAGAGGCATACTAGTGACACTTTATTTGTCTATGTATTCACACAAGTATTACGTTTCCGGTTAATACAATTCTAGCATGAATAATAAACATTTATCATGATATAAGGAAATAAATAATAACTTTATTATTGCCTCTAGGGCATATTTCCTTCAGTCTCCCACTTGCACTAGAGTCAATAATCTAGATCACACAGTAATGATTCTAACACCCATGGAGTCTTGGTGCTGATCATGTTTTGCTCGTGGAAGAGGCTTAGTCAATGGGTCTGCTACATTCGGATCCGTATGTATCTTGCAAATCTCTATGTCTCCCACCTGGACTAGATCCCGGATGGAATTGAAGCGTCTCTTGATGTGCTTGGTTCTCTTGTGAAATCTGGATTCCTTTGCCAAGGCAATTGCACCAGTATTGTCACAAAAGATTTTCATTGGACCCGATGCACTAGGTATGACACCTAGATCGGATATGAACTCCTTCATCTAGACTCCTTCGTTTGCTGCTTCCGAAGCAGCTATGTACTCCGCTTCACATGTAGATCCCGCCATGACGCTTTGTTTAGAACTTCACCAACTGACAGCTCCACCGTTTAATGTAAATACGTATCCGGTTTGCGATTTAGAATCGACCGGATCAGTGTCAAAGCTTGCATCAATGTAACCATTTACGATGAGCTCTTTGTCACCTCCATATACGAGAAACATATCCTTAGTCCTTTTCAGGTATTTCAGGATGTTCTTGACCGCTGTCCAGTGATCCACTCCTAGATTACTTCGGTACCTCCCTGCTAGACTTATAGCAAGGCACACATCAGGTCTGGTACACAGCATTGCATACATGATAGAGCCTATGGCTGAAGCATAGGGAACATCTTTCATTTTCTCTCTATCTTCTGCAGTGGTCGGGCATTGAGTCTTACTCAACTTCACACCTTGTAACACAGGCAAGAATCCTTTCTTTGCTTGATCCATTTTGAACTTCTTCAAAACTTTGTCAAGGTATGTGCTTTGTGAAAGTCCAATTAAGCGTCTTGATCCATCTTTATAGATCTTAATGCCCAATATGTAAGCAGCTTCACCGAGGTCTTTCATTGAAAAACTCTTATTAAAGTATCCCTTTATGCTATCCAGAAATTCTATATCATTTCCGATTAGCAATATGTCATCCACATATAATATCAGAAATGCTACAGAGCTCCCACTCACTTTCTTGTAAATACAGGCTTCTCCAAAAGTCTGTATAAAACCAAATGCTTTGATCACACTATCAAAGCGTTTATTCCAACTCCGAGATGCTTGCACCAGTCCATAAATGGATCGCTGGAGCTTGCACACTTTGTTAGCTCCCTTTGGATCGACAAAACCTTCCGGCTACATCATATACAACTCTTCTTCCAGAAATCCATTCAGGAATGCAGTTTTGACATCCATCTGCCAAATTTCATAATCATAAAATGCGGCAAATTGCTAACATGATTCGGACAGACTTAAGCATCTCTACGGGTGAGAAGGTCTCATCGTAGTCAATCCCTTGAACTTGTCGAAAACCTTTTTCGACAAGTCAAGCTTTGTAGACAGTAACATTACCGTCAGCGTCAGTCTTCTTCTTGAAGATCCATTTATTTTCAATTGCTTGCCAATCATTGGGCAAGTCAACCAAAGTCCACACTTTGTTCTCATACATGGATCCCATCTTAGATTTCATGGCTTCAAGCCATTTGGCGGAATCTGGGCTCACCATTGCTCCTTCATAGTTCGCAGGTTCATCATGATCTAGTAGCATGACTTTCAGAACAGGATTACCGTACCACTCTGGTGCGGATCTTACTCTGGTTGATCTACGAGGTTCGGTAGTAACTTGTTCTGAAGTTTCATGATCATCATCATTAGCTTCCTCCCTAATTGGTGTAGGTGTCACAGAAACCGGTTTCTGTGATGTACTACTTTCCAATAAGGGAGCAGGTACAGTTACCTCATCAAGTTCTACTTTCCTCCCACTCACTTCTTTTGAGAGAAACTCCTTCTCTAGAAAGGATCCATTCTTAGCAACAAATGTCTTGCCTTCGGATCTGTGGTAGAAGGTGTACCCAATAGTCTCCTTCGGGTATCCTATGAAGACACATTTCTCCGATTTGGGTTCGAGCTTATCAGGTTGAAGCTTTTTCACATAAGTATTGCAGCCCCAAACATTCAGAAACGACAACTTTGGTTTCTTGCCAAACCATAGTTCATAAGGCATCGTCTCAACGGATTTTGATGGTGCCCTATTTAACGTGAATGCGGCCGTCACTAAAGCATAACCCCAAAACGATAGCGGTAAATCTGTAAGAGACATCATAGATCGCACCATATCAAGTAAAGTACGATTACGACGTTCGGACACACCATTACGCTGTGGTGTTCCGGGTGGCGTGAGTTGCGAAACTATTCCGCATTGTTTCAAATGTAAACCAAACTCGTAACTCAAATATTCTCCTCCACGATCAGATCGTAGAAACTTTATTTTCTTGTTACGATGATTTTCAACTTCACTCTGAAATTCTTTGAACTTTTCAAATGTTTCAGACTTATGTTTCATTAAGTAGATATACCCATATCTTCTTAAATCATCTGTGAAGGTGAGAAAATAACGATATTCGCCATGAGCTTCAACATTCATTGGACCACATACATCTGTATGTATGATTTCCAACAAATCTGTTGCTCTCTCCATAGTACCGGAGAACGGCGTTTTAGTCATCTTGCCCATGAGGCACGGTTCGCAAGTACCAAGTGATTCATAATCAAGTGGTTCCAAAAGTCCATCAGTATGGAGTTTCTTCATGCGCTTTACACCGATATGACCTAAACGGCAGTGCCACAAATAAGTTGCACTATCATTATCAACTCTGCATCTTTTGGCTTCAACATTATGAATATGTGTATCACTACTATCGAGATTCATCAAAAATAGACCACTCTTCAAGGGTGCATGACCATAAAAGATATTACTCATATAAATAGAACAACTATTATTCTCTGATTTAAATGAATAACCGTCTTGCATCAAACAAGATCCAGGTATAATGTTCATGCTTAACGCTGGCACCAAATAACAATTATTTAAATCTAATACTAATCCTGATGGTAGATGTAGAGGTAGCGTGCCGACCGCGATCACATCGACTTTGGAACCATTTCCCACGCGCATCGTCACCTCGTCCTTCGCCAGTGTTCACTTAATCTGTAGTCCCTATTTCGAGTTGCAAATATTAGCAACAGAACCAGTATCAAATACCCAGATGCTACTGCGAGCTCTAGTAAGGTACACATCAATAACATGTATATCACATATACCTTTGTTCACCTTGCCATCCTTCTTATCCGCCAAATACATGGGGAAGTTCCGCTTCCAGTGACCAGTCTGCTTGCAGTAGAAGCACTCAGTTTCAGGCTTAGGTCCATACTTGGGTTTCTTCTCCTGAGCAGCAACTTGCTGGTTGTTCTTCTTGAAGTTCCCCTTCTTCTTCCCCTTGCCCTTTTTCTTGAAACTAGTGGTCTTGTTGACCATCAACACTTGATGCTCCTTCTTGATTTCTACCTCCGCAGCTTTTAGCATTGCGAAGAGCTCGGGAATTGTCTTATCCATCCCTTGCATATTATAGTTCATCACGAAGCTCTTGTAGCTAGGTGGAAGTGATTGGAGAATTCTGTCAATGACGCAATCATCCGGAAGATTAACTCCCAGTTGAATCAAGTGATTATTATACCCAGACATTTTGAGTATATGCTCACTAACAGAACTGTTCTCCTCCATCTTGCAGCTATAGAACTTATTGGAGACTTCATATCTCTCAATCCGGGCATTTGCTTGAAATATTAGCTTCAACTCCTGGAACATCTCATATGCTCCATGACATTCAAAACGTCGTTGAAGACCCGGTTCTAAGCCGTAAAGCATGGCACATTGAACTATCGAGTAGTCATCAGCTTTGCTCTGCCAGACGTTCTTAACGTCGTCAGTTCCATCAGCAGCAGGCCTGGCACCCAGCGGTGCTTCCAGGACGTAATTCTTTTGTGCAGCAATGAGGATAATCCTCAAGTTACGGACCCAGTCCGTATAATTGCTACAATCATCTTTCAACTTTGCTTTCCCAAGGAACGCATTAAAATTCAACGGAACAACAACACGGACCATCTATCTACAATCAAACATAAACAAGCAAGATACTATCAGGTACTAAGTTCATGATAAATTTAAGTTCAATTAATCATATTACTTAAGAACTCCCACTTAGAAATACATCCCTCTAATCTTCTAAGTGATCACGTGATCCAAATCAACTAAACCATAACCGATCATCACGTGAAATGGAGTAGTTTTCAATGGTGAACATCACTATGTTGATCATATCTACTATATGATTCACGCTCGACCTTTCGGTCTTAGTGTTCTGAGCCCATATCAGCATATGCTAGGCTCGTCAAGTTTAACCTGAGTATTCTGCGTGTGCAAAACTGGCTTGCACCCGTTGTAGATGGACGTAGAGCTTATCACACCCGATCATCACGTGGTGTCTGGGCACGACGAACTTTGGCAACGGTGCATACTTAGGGAGAACACTTTTATCTTGAAATTTAGTGAGAGGTCATCTTATAATGCTACCGTCAATCAAAGCAAGATAAGATGCATAAAAGATAAACATCACATGCAATCAATATAAGTGATATGATATGGCCATCATCATCTTGTGCTTGTGAACTCCATCTCTGAAGCATCGTCATGATCACCATCGTCATCGGCGCGACACCTTGATCTCCATCGTAGCATCATTGTCGTCTTGCCAATCTTATGCTTCTACGACTATCGCTACCGCTTAGTGATAAAGTAAAGCATTACAGGGCGATTGCATTGCATACAATAAAGCGACAACTATATGGCTCCTGCCAGTTGCCGATAACTTGGTTACAAAACATGATCATCTCATACAATAAAATTTAGCATCATGCCTTGACCATATCACATCACAACATGCCCTGCAAAAACAAGTTAGACGTCCTCTACTTTGTTTGTTGCAAGTTTTACGTGGCTGCTACGGGCTTAAAAAGAACCAATCTTACCTATGCATCAAAAACCACAACGATAGTTTGTCAAGTTGGTGCTGTTTTAACCTTCGCAAGGACCGGGCGTAGCCACACTCGGTTCAACTAAAGTTGGAGAAATTGACACCCGCCAGCCACCTGTGTGCAAAGCACGTCGGTAGAACTAGTCTCGTGTAAGCGTACGCGTAATATCGGCCCGGGCCACTTCATCCAACAATACCGCCGAACCAAAGTATGACATGCTGGTAAGCAGTATGAATTATATCGCCCACAACCCACTTGTGTTCTACTCGTGCATATAACATCAACACATAAAACCTAGGCTCGGATGCCACTGTTGGGAAACGTAGTAATTTCAAAAAAATTCCTACGCACACGCAAGATCATGGTGATGCACAGCAACGAGAGGGGAGAGTGTTGTCTACGTACCCTCGTAGACCGGAAGTGGAAGCGTTATAACAACGCAGTTGATGTAGTCGTACGTCTTCATGGCCCGACCGATCAAGCACCGAAACTACGGCACCTCCGAGTTTTTGCACACGTTCAGCTCGATGACGATCCCCGGACTCCGATCCAGCAAAGTGTCGGGGATGAGTTCCGTCAGCACGACGGCGTGGTGACGATCTTGATGTTCTACCGTCGCAGGGCTTCGCCTAAGCACCGCTACAATATTATCGAGGATTATGGTGGAGGGGGGCACCGCACACGGCTAAGAGATCAATGATCAATTGTTGTGTCTGGGGTGCCCCCCTGCCCCCGTATATAAAGGAGTGGAGGAGGGGGCCGGCCAAGGAGGGTGGCGCACCCAATGGGGGGAGTCCAACTCCCACCGGGAGTAGGACTCCCCCTTTTCCTATTAGGAGTAGGAGAGGGAAGGAAGATGAAGGAGGGAGGAAGGAAACGGGGCGGCCCCCCTCCCAATTCAGATTGGGCTTGGGGAGGGGCCTCCCTTGCTCCTTTCCCCTCCTTTCCACTAAGGCCCAATAAGGCCCATATACCTCCCGGGGGGTTCTGATAACCTCCCGGTGATCCGGTATTGTCCCAATCTCACCCGGAACCTTTCCGGTGTCCAAATATAGTCGTCCAATATATCGATCTTTATGTCTCGACCATTTCGAGACTCCTCGTCAAGTCCGTGATCACATCCGAAACTCCGAACAACCTTCGGTACATCAAAATATGTAAACTCATAATGAAACTGTCATCGTAATGTTAAGCGTGCGGACCCTACAGGTTCGAAAACAATGTAGACATGACTGAGACACGTCTCCGGTCAATAACCAATAGCGGAACCTGGATGCTCATATTGGCTCCTACATATTCTACGAAGATCTTTATCGGTCAGACTGCATAACAACATACGTTGTTCCCTTTGTCATCGGTATGTTACTTGCCCGAGATTCGATCGTCGGTATCTCAATACCTAGTTCAATCTCGTTACCGGCAAGTCTCTTTACTCGTTCCGTAATACATCATCTTGCAACTAACTTATGTGTTGCATTGCTTGCAAGGCTTAAGTGATGTGCATTACCGAGAGGGCCCAGAGATACCTCTCCGACAATCGGAGCGACAAATCCTAATCTCGAAATATGCCAACCCAACATGTACCTCTGGAGAGACCTATAGAGCACCTTTATAATCACCCAGTTACGTTGTGAGTTTGGTAGCACACAAAGTGTTCCTCCGGTAAACGGGAGATGCATAATCTCATAGTCACAGGAACATGTATAAGTCATGAAGAAAGCAATAGCAACATACTAAACGATCGGGTGTTAAGCTAATGGAATGGGTCATGTCAATCACATCATTCTCCTAATGATGTGATCTCGTTAATCAAATGACAACTCATGTCTATGGTTAGGAAACATAACCATCTTCGATTAACGAGCTAGTCAAGTAGAGGTATACTAGTGACACTTTGTTTGTCTATGTATTCACACAAGTATTACGTTTCCGATAAATACAATTCTAGCATGAATAATAAACATTTATCATGATATAAGGAAATAAATAATAACTTTATTATTGCCTCTAGGGCATATTTCCTTCAGTCCCCCACTTGCACTAGAGTCAATAATCTAGATTACACAGAATGCTCTAATCATGCACAATTATATAATTTACTAATGCTCCATTTTTGTACTCATGTTTAATATTGACATAGAAATAATAATACTTCAAGCATACTAACTAAGCAATTATGTCTTCTCAAAATAACATGGCCAAAGAAAGTTCATCCCTACAAAATCATATAGTTTACTCATGCTCCATTTTCGTCACACAAGAATGCTCTAATCATGCACAACCCTGATGACAAGCCAAGCAATTGTTTCATACTTTAGTAATCTCAAACTTTATAAACCTTCACGCAATACATGAGTGTGAGCCATGGATATAGCACTATGGGTGGAATAGAGTATAATGATGGGGGTTATGTGGAGAAGACAAAAAAGGAGAAAGTCTCACATCAACAAGGCTAATCAATGAGCTATGGAGATGCCCATCGATTGATGTTAATGCAAGGAATAGGGATTGCCATGCAACGGATGCATTAGAGCTATAAATGTATGAAAGCTCAACAAAAGAAACTAGTGGGTGTGCATCCAACTTGCTTGCTCACGAAGACCTAGGGCACTTGAGGAGGCCCATTGTTGGAATATACAAGCCAAGTTCTATAATGAAAAATTCCCACTAGTATATGAAAGTGACAAAACAAGAGACTCTCTATCATGAAGATCATGGTGCTACTTTGAAGCACAAGTGTGCAAAAAAAGATAGTAGCATTGTCCCTTTTATTTTCTTCTTCTTTTTTGGGCCCTCTTTTTTGGCCTTTCTCTTTTTTTAATATTGGGACAATGCTCTATTAAATGATGATCATCACACTTCTATTTATTTACAACTTAATGATTACAACTCGATACTAGAATAAGGTACGACTCTATATGAATGCCTCCGGCGGTGTACCGGGCTATGCAATGAACCAAGAGTGACATGTATGAAAGAATTATGAACGGTGGCTTTGCCACAAATACTATGTCAACTACATGATCATGCTAAACAATATGACAATGATGAACATGTCATGATAAACGGGATGGTGGAAAGTTGCATGGCAATATATCTCGGAATGGCTATGGAAATGCCATAATAGGTATGTATGGTGGCTGTTTTGAGAAAGATATAAGGAGGTTTATGTGTGAAAGAGCGTATCATATCACGGGGTTTGGATGCACCGGAGAAGTTTGCACCAACTCTCAATGTGAGAACGGGCAATGCACGGTACCGAAGAGGCTAGCAATGATGGAAAGGTGAGAGTGCGTATAATCCATGGACTCAACATTAGTCATAAAGAACTCACATACTTATTGCAAAAATCTACAAGTCATCAAAAACCAAGCACTACGCGCATGCTCCTAGGGGGATAGATTGGTAGGAAAATACCATCGCTCGTCCCCGACCGCCACTCATAAGGAGGACAATCAAAGAACACCTCATGTTTCAAATTTTTTACATAACGTTTACCATACGTGCATGCTACGGGACTTGCAAACTTCAACACAAGTATTTCTCAAATTAACAACTACTCAACTAGCACAATTTTAATATCACTACCTCCATATCTCAAAACAATCATCAAGCAACAAACTTCTCTTAGTACTCAAAACACTCATAAGAAAGTTTTTACTAATCTTGAATACCTGGCATATTAGGATTATTTAAGCAAATTACCATGCTATTTAAGACTCTCAAACTAATCTAAGTGAAGCATGAGAGATCAATAGTTTCTATAAAACAAATCCACCACCATGCTCTAAAAGATATAAGTGAAGTACTAGAGCAAAACTATATAACTCAAAAGATATAAGTGAAGCACATAGAGTATTCTAATAATTTCCGAATCATGTGTCTCTCTCTCAAAAGGTGTGTACAGCAAAGATGATTGTGGTAAACTAAAAAGCAAAGACTAAAATCATACAAGATTCTTCAAGCAGAACACATATCATGTGGTGAATAAAAATATAGCTCCAAGTAAAGTTACCGATAGAAGTAGACGAAAGAGGGGATGCCTTCCGGGGCATCCCCAAGCTTTAGCTTTTTGTTGTCCTTAGATTATCTTGGGGGTGCCATGGTCATCCCCAAGCTTAGGCTCTTGCCACTCCTTGTTCCATAATTCATCAAATCCTTACCCAAACTTGAAAACTTCACAACACAAAACTTAAAGTAGAAAATCTCGTGAGCTCCGTTAGCGAAAGAAACAAAACACCACTTCAAGGTACTGTAATGAAATCATTCTTTATTTATATTGGTTTTAAACCTACTGTATTCCAACTTCTCTATGGTTTATAAACTATTTTACTAGCCATAGATTCATCAAAATAAGCAAACAACACACGAAAAACAGAATCTGTCAAAAACAGAACAGTCTGTAGTAATCTGTAGCTAGCGCAAGATATGGAACCCCAAAAATTCTAAAATAAATTTCTGGACCTGAGGAATTTATCTATTAATCATCTTCATAAATAATTAACTAAATATCACTTTCCAAATAAAAATGGCAGGAGTTCTCGTGAGCGCTAAAGTTTCTGTTTTTTACAGCAAGATTAACAAGAGTTTCCCCAAGTCTTCTCAATGGTTCTACTTGGCACAAACACTAATTAAACAGAAAAAACACAACCAAAACAGAGGCTAGATAAATTATTTATTACTAAACAGGAGCAAAAAGCAAGGAATAAAAATAAAATTGGGTTGCCTCCCAACAAGCGCTATCGTTTAACGCCCCTAGCTAAGCATAAAAGCAAGGATATATCTAGGTATTGCCATAGTAATAGGATAGATCATTAAAACCCATTTCATATTCCCTACGTTCAGCAGCAAGTTTCCTTTGAGGCAGGTAAAAGTAATCAAAAGGGCTAAATGTAATGGGACAAAAGTCCCCAAGATCAATTTTAGAAGGTATAGGTTCCTCTTTCGGCCCTTCGTATTGCACAACCAATTCATCATTATAAGCATTTTTTTGGCAGAACTTTGTGAGCCTATACTCAAGAGAATATCCAAGCTCATTATTTAGAATAGCCAAATCATCATTAAGTTCAGAAATTCTATCAATTAGAACATTGGTAGGGACCTTTTTTCTAAGGTTTTCATTGAAAGCAACATAGTCTAGAGATTGAAAACGCTTTATTTTTTCTTGATCAAAGAGGATAGCCTCTATGGGAGGACGGCCAGCGTCCACCCTATAATGCGCAAATATTTCTTTGGCTTCTTTTATAATAAATCTGAACTCATGAGCCAAAAAGATAGTAGCGGCACGCTTAACAGAAGAGTGCTCTATATTAGAAAATTCTAAGAAAATCCTTTGTATGCAAGGGTGCAAGTGCATAAATTTCCTTTCAAATTCAACTATAAGCATGGCAATATTGTCCGCAAGACTACTAGTTCTATGAAGAATGGAACTGCCCATAGAAGGCAAAGCACCGACACAAGTAAAGAAATCTTGAATAACCCCTTTTCCGATAATATTACCACTACCAATTCGGATTTTTTTTATGTAAGATAAGGGGTTCTTCAGCAGGAGCATCAGAATTTTCCATGTTATTACTATTGTCCATATTGACAATAGTTTCCCAATTTTAGACATAACGACAAGCAAATGGAAAAGAGAGGGCGAATAAAACGGCAAGGGTGAAGTGGGGGAGAGGAAAATGAGAGGCAAATGGATAATAATGTAATGCGGGAGATAGGGGTTTGTGATGGGTACTTGGTATGTTGACTTTTGCGTAGACCTCCCTGGCAACGGCGCCAGAAATCCTTCTTGCTACCTCTCGAGCACTGCGTTAGTTTTCCCTTGAAGAGGAAAAGGTGATGCAGCAAAGTAGCGTAAGTATTTCCCTCAGTTTTTGAGAACCAAGGTATCAATCCAGTAGGAGGCTACACGCGAGTCCCTCGCACCTACACAAAACAAATAAATCCTCGCAACCAACGCGATAAGGGGTTGTCAATCCCTACACGGTCACTTACGAGAGTGAGATCTGATAGATATGATAAAATAATATTTTTGGTATTTTTATGATAAAGATGCAAACTAAAATAAAAGGCAATGAAAATAACTAAGTGTTGGAAGATTAATATAATGGAAGATAGACCTGGGGGCCATAGGTTTCACTAGTGGCTTCTCTCAAGAGCATAAGTATTTTACGGTGGGTGAACAAATTACTGTTGAGCAATTGACAAAACTGAGCATAGTTATGAGAATATCTAGGTATGATCATGTATATAGGCATCACGTCCGAGACAAGTAGACCGACTCCTGCCTGCATCTACTACTATTACTCCACACATCGACCGCTATCCAGCATGCATCTAGAGTATTAAGTTCATAAGAATAGATTAACGCTTTAAGCAAGATGACATGATGTAGAGGGATAAATTCATGCAATATGATAAAAAAAACATCTTGTTATCCTCGATGGCAACAATACAATACGTGCCTTGCTGCCCCTACTGTCACTGGGAAAGGACACCGCGAGATTGAACCCAAAGCTAAGCACTTCTCCCATTGCAAGAAAGATCAATCTAGTAGGCCAAACCAAACTGATAATTCGAAGAGACTTGCAAAGATAACCAATCATACATAAAAGAATTCAGAGAAGATTCAAATATTATTCATAGATAGACTTGATCATAAACCCACAATTCATCGGTCTCAACAAATACACCACAAAAGAATATTACATCGAATAGATCTCCACGGGAGAGGGGGAGAACATTGTATTGAGATCCAAAAAGAGAGAAGAAGCCATATAGCTAATAACTATGGACCCGAAGGTCTGAGGTAAACTACTCACACATCATCGGCGAGGTTATGGTGTTGATGTAGAAGCCCTCCGTGATCGATGCCCCCTCCGGCGGAGCTCCGGAACAGGCCCCAATATGGGATCTCGTGGATACAGAAAGTTACGGCGGTGGAATTAGGGTTTTTTGCTCCGTCTCTGATCGTTTGGGGGTACGGAAGTATATATAGGAGGAAGGAGTACGTCGGTGGAGCAACAGGGGGCCCATGAGGGTGGAGGGCGCGCCTGGGGGGGGGGGGGGGGGGGGGCCCCCCACCTCGTGGCTTCCCTGTTGGTTGCTTGACGTAGGGTCCAAGTCTCCTGGATCATATTCGTTTCGAAAATCACGTTCCCAAAGGTTTCATTCCGTTTGGACTCCGTTTGATATTCTTTTTCTGCGAAACTCTAAAATAGGCAAAAAACAGCAATTCTGGGCTAGGCCTCCGGTTAATAGGTTAGTCCCAAAAATAATATAAAAGTGAATAATAAAGCCCAATAATGTCCAAAACAGAATATAATATAGCATGGAGCAATCAAAAATTATAGATACGTTGGAGACGTATCAAGCATCCCCAAGCTTAATTCCTGCTCGTCCTCGAGTAGGTAAATGATAAAAACAGAATTTTTGATGTGGAATGCTACTAGGAATAATTTCAATGTAATTCTACTTAATTGTGGCATGAATATTCAGGTCCGAAAGATTCAATATAAAAGTTTAATATTGACATAGAAATAATAATACTTCAAGCATACTAACTAAGCAATTATGTCTTCTCAAAATAACATGGCCAAAGAAAGTTCATCCCTACAAAATCATATAGTTTACTCATGCTCCATTTTCGTCACACAAGAATGCTCTAATCATGCACAACCCCGATGACAAGCCAAGCAATTGTTTCATACTTTAGTAATCTCAAACTTTATAAACCTTCACGCAATACATGAGTGTGAGCCATGGATATAGCACTATGGGTGGAATAGAGTATAATGATGGGGGGTTATGTGGAGAAGATAAAAAGGAGAAAGTCTCACATCAACGAGGCTAATCAATGGGCCATGGAGATGCCCACCGATTGATGTTAATGCAAGGAGTAGGGATTGCCATGCAACGGATGCACTAGAGCTATAAATGTATGAAAGCTCAACAAAAGAAACTAAGTGGGTGTGCATCCAACTTGCTTGCTCACGAAGACCTAGGGCACTTGAGGAGGCCCATTGTTGGAATATACAAGCCAAGTTCTATAATGAAAATTCCCACTAGTATATGAAAGTGACAAAACAAGAGACTCTCTATCATGAAGATTATGGTGCTACTTTGAAGCACAAGTGTGGAAAAGGATAGTAACATTGTCCCTTCTCTCTTTTTCTCTCATTTTTTGGGCCTTCTCCTTTTTTTGTCCTTTCTCTTTTTCTTTTTTTATAATTCCTCACTTGGGACAATGCTCTAGAAAATGATGATCATCACACTTTTATTTATTTACAACTCAATGATTACAACTCGATACTAGAACAAAAGATGACTATATGAATGCCTCCGGCGGTTTACCGGGATATGCAATGGACCAAGAGTGACATGTATGAAAGAATTATGAATGGTGGCTTTGCCAAAAATACTATGTCAACTACATGATCATGCTAAGCAATATGATAATAATGAATGTGTCATGATGAACGGAATGGTGGAAAGTTGCATGGAAATATATCTCAGAATGGCTATGGAAATGCCATAATAGGTAGGTATGGTGGCTGTTGTGAGGAAGATATAAGGAGGTTTATGTGTGAAAGAGCGTATCATATCACGGGGTTTGGATGCACCGGCGAAGTTTGCGCCAACTCTCAATGTGAGAAAGGGCAATGCACGGTACCGAAGAGGCTAGCAAAGATGGAAGGGTGAGAGTGCGTATAATCCATGGACTCAACATTAGTCATAAAGAACTCACGTACTTATTGCAAAAATCTACAAGTCATCAAAAACCTCGGCACTACGCGCATGCTCCTAGGGGGATAGATTGGTAAGAAAAGACCATCGCTCATCCCCGACCGCCACTCATAAGGAGGACAATCAAATAACACCTCATGTTTCAAATTTGTTACATAACATTTACCATACGTGCATGCTACGGGACTTGCAAACTTCAACACAAGCATTTCTCAATTTCAGAACTACGCAACTAGCACGACTTTGATATTATTACCTCCATATCTCAAAACAATCATCAAGCATCAAACTTCTCTTAGTATTCAAAACACTCATAAGAAAATTTTACTAATCTTGAATACCTAGCATATTAGGATTTTAAGAAAATTACCATGCATTTAAGACTCTCAAAATGATCTAAGTGAGGCATGAGAGATCAATTGTTTCTATAAAACAAATCCACCACCGTGCTCTAAAAGATATAAGTGAAGTACTAGAGCAAAACTATATAACTCAAAAGATATATGCGAAGCACATAGTATTCTAGCAAATTCCAAATCATGTATGGCTCTCTCAAAAGGTGTGTACAGCAAGGATGATTGTGGTAAACTAAAAATTAAAGACTCAAATCATACAAGACGCTCCAAGCAAAACACATATCATGTGGCGAATAAAAATATAGCTCCAAGTAAAGTTATCGATAGAAGTAGACGAAAGAGGGGATGCCTTCCGGGGCATCCCCAAGCTTTGGCTTTTAGGTGTCCTTAGATTATCTTGGGGGTGCCATGGGCATCCCCAAGCTTAGGCTCTTGCCACTCCTTTTTCCATAATCCATCAAATCTTTACCCAAAACTTGAAAACTTCACAACACAAAACTTAAAGTAGAAAATCTCGTGAGCTCCGTTAGCGAAAGAAAACAAAACACCACTTCAAGGTACTGTAATGAACTCATTCTTTATTTATATTGGTGTTAAAACCTACTGTATTCCAACTTCATCTATGGTTTATAAACTATTTTACTAGCCATAGATTCATCAAAATAAGCAAACAACACACGAAAAACAGAATCTGTCAAAAACAGAACAGTCTGTAGTAATCTGTAGCTAGCGCAAGATATGGAACCCCAAAAATTCTAAAATAAATTTCTGGACGTGAGGAATTTATCTATTAATCATCTTCAAAAATAATTAACTAAATATCACTTTCCAAATAAAAATGGCAGTTCTCGTGAGCGCTAAAGTTTCTGTTTTTTACAGCAAGATTAACAAGACTTTCCCCAAGTCTTCCCAACGGTTCTACTTGGCACAAACACTAATTAAACAAAAAAACACAACCAAAACAGAGGCTAGATAAATTATTTATTACTAAACAGGAGCAAAAAGCAAGGAATAAAAATAAAATTGGGTTGCCTCCCAACAAGCGCTATCGTTTAACGCCCCTAGCTAGGCATAAAAGCAAGATAGATCTAGGTATTGCCATAGTAATAGGATAGATCATTAAAACTCATTTCATATTCCTACGTTCAGCAGCAAGTTTCCTTTGAGGCAAGCAAAAGTAATCAAAAGGGCTAAATTTAATGGGACAAAAGTCCCCAAGATCAATTTTAGGAGGTATAGGTTCCTCTTTCGGCCCTTCGTATTGCACAACCAATTCATCATTATAAGCATTTTTTGGCAGAACTTTGTGAGCCTATACTCAAGAGAGAATATCCTAGCTCATTATTTGAATAGCCAAATCATCATTAAGTTCAGAAATTCTATCAATAGAACATTGGTAGGAACCTTTTCTAAGGTTTT
This sequence comes from Triticum urartu, assembly GCF_003073215.2. Classification (NCBI taxonomy): domain Eukaryota; kingdom Viridiplantae; phylum Streptophyta; class Magnoliopsida; order Poales; family Poaceae; genus Triticum; species Triticum urartu. The sequence continues at coordinate 578,041,563 of NC_053025.1, read as the reverse complement.
CATTGAAAGCAACATAGTCTAGAGATTGAAAACGCATTTTTTCTTGATCAAAGAGGATAGCCTCTATGGGAGGACGGCCAGCGTCCACCCTATAGCGCAAAAGATTTCTTTGGCCTCTTTTATTATAAATCTGAACTCATGAGCCAAAAAGATAGTAGCGGCACGCTTAACAGAAGTGCTCAATATTAGAAAATTCTAAGGAAAATCCTTTGTATGCAAGGTGCAAGTGCATAAATTGCCTTTCAAGTTCAACTATAAGCATGGCAATAGCGTCCGCAAGACTACTAGTTCTATGAAGAATGGAACTGCCCATAGAAGGCAAAGACCCGGCACAAGTAAAGAAATCTTGAATAACCCCTTTTCCAATAATATTACCACTACCAATTCGGAATTTTTTTGTATGTAAGATAGGGGTTCTTCAGCAGGAGCATCAGAATTTTCCATGTTATTATATTGTCCATATTGACAATAGTTTCCCCAATTTCAGACATAACGACAAAGCAAGGAAAGAGAGGAGAGGAAAAAGAAGGGGCGAATAAAACGGCAAGGGTGAAGTGGGGGAGAGGAAAACGAGAGGCAAATGGCAAATAATGTAATGCGGGAGATAAGGGTTTGTGATGGGTACTTGGTATGTTGACTTTTGCGTAGACCTCCCCGGCAACGGCGCCAGAAATCCTTCTTGCTACCTCTTGAGCACAGCGTTGGTTTTCCCTTGAAGAGGAAAGGGTGATGCAGCAAAGTAGCGTAAGTATTTCCCTTTTGAGAACCAAGGTATCAATCCAGTAGGAGGCTACACGCGAGTCCCTCGCACCTACACAAAACAAATAAATCCTCGCAACCAACGCGATAAGGGGTTGTCAATCCCTACACGGTCACTTACGAGTGAGATCTGATAGATATGATAAGAATAATATTTTTGGTATTTTTATGATAAGAGATGCAAAGTAAATAAAAGGCAGGAAATAACTATAAGTTGGAAATTTAATATGATGAAAGATAGACCCGGGGGCCATAGGTTTCACTAGTGGCTTCTCTCAAGAGCATAAGTATTCTGTGGTGTGAACAAATTACTGTTGAGCAATTGACAGAATTGAGCATAGTTATGAGAATATCTAGGTATGATCATGTATATAGGCATCACGTCCGAGACAAGTAGACCGACTCCTGCCTGCATCTACTACTATTACTCCACACATCGACCGCTATCCAGCATGCATCTAGAGTATTAAGTTCAAGAGAACAGAGTAACGCTTTAAGCAAGATGACATGATGTAGAGGGATAAATTCATGCAATATGATAAAAAAACATCTTGTTATCCTCGATGGCAACAATACAATACGTGCCTTGCTGCCCCTACTGTCACTGGGAAAGGACACCGCAAGATTGAACCCAAAGCTAAGCACTTCTCCCATTGCAAGAAAGATCAATCTAGTAGGCCAAACCAAACTGATAATTCGAAGAGACTTGCAAAGATAACCAATCATACATAAAAGAATTCAGAGAAGATTCAAATATTGTTCATAGATAAACTTGATTCATAAACCCACAATTCATCGGTCTCAACAAACACACCGCAAAAGAAGATTACATCGAATAGATCTCCACGGGAGAGGGGGAGAACATTGTATTGAGATCCAAAAAGAGAGAGGAAGCCATCTACCTAATAACTATGGACCCGAAGGTCTGAGGTAAACTACTCACACATCATCGGCGAGGCTATGACGTCGATGTAGAAGCCCTCCATGATCGATGCCCCCTCCGGCGGAGCTCCGGAACAGGCCCCAAGATGGGATCTCGTGGATACAGAAAGTTACGGCGGTGGAATTAGGGTTTTGGCTCCGTCTTTGATCGTTTGGGGGTACGTAGGTATATATAGGAGGAAGGAGTATGTCGGTGGAGCAACAGGGGGGCCCACGAGGGTGAAGGGTGCGCCTAGGGGGGTAGGCGCGCCCCCTACCTCGTGGCTTCCCTGTTGGTTGCTTGACGTAGGGTCCAAGTCTCCGGGATCATGTTCGTTCCGAAAATCACGTTCCCGAAGGTTTCATTCCGTTTGGACTCCGTTTGATATTCTTTTTCTGCGAAACTCTGAAATAGGCAAAAAACAACAATTCTGGGTTGGGCCTCTGGTTAATAGGTTAGTCCCAAAAATAATATAAAAGTGAATAATAAAGCCCAATAATGTCCAAAACAGAAGATAATATAGCATGGAGCAATCAAAAATTATAGATACGTTGGAGACGTATCACGGTATTTCTCCAATTCTCACCCATCCACGGTACAGTTTTGGGATTCTGGAGCTAAATCCTTGATCCTAGTACGGGTGGACCTGGATCGACGATCCACTAACAAGGATGAGGTAGGTATATCCTGAAGAGTGTGGTAACTGCACATGAAATTGTGCATGTTGTGCACTCCTTTAGGAGATAGGGAATAATTTTTTAAAGATTACGAGAAGCCCTATGACAAGGTCAATATAGATGTTTTGTATGAATTGTTGGCATTAGAGGTTTTGGTCCTAAGTGGCTAGCTTGGATAAGAAGCTTAACCCAAAGTGGCTATGTGGGAGTCAAATTAAATGGAGAGAAAAGTGATTTTTTTTCCTTACTGGAAAAGGGCTAAGACAGGGTTATCCCCTGTCCCCTCTTCTATTTAATCTGGTGGTAGATGTCTTCCCTAGGATGCCAGTTAAAGGCTCTCAAGCTGGTCAGATTAGGGGATTATGCCCTGAGTTGGTTAGTGACGGGATCATGTGATTAAAATATGTCGATGATACTCTACTCTTCTTAGAAAAAGATATAGAGTGACTCTTAACCTAAAATGGATTTTGACTTGTGTTGAACAAGTATCTAGAATGGGAATTAATTACCATAAAGTTCTTTAGTGCCGATTACTATGGAAGGCAGTAAGTTAGATGGTTTTATAGATATTTTCCAATGGTGAATTCCCTATCAAGTATTTAGGTATTCCTCTTTATTTTGATAAGCTAAGCAGAGAGGATTACAATCTTTACTAATAAGATCCTGGTCAGAATAGTTGGTTGGAGGGGCAAGCTTCTCTCTTATTTGGGAACATTACTTTAGTTAGATCTTGTTTAGCTAGCATTCCATTATATCCCTAAATGGTCTATTAATTTTATTAACTCTCACATGGTCAATTCCCTGTGGAGTGATAGTGAAGTAGCCCATAAGATTCATTTGGACAATTGTCCTTCCATCTATATGAGGGAGGAGTTTGGTGGTATGGGCGTGCTTAACTTATAGGACATGAACATATGTTTGATAGCGGCTTGGGGCAAGAGGTATTTTGCAGGGGAAGGATCATTGTGTAGGAAAGTAGTACTAGATAGCAAGTATAATACGAGAAATCCTAATATATTGTGCTACCTTGATAATCACCCCTCTTAGTTTTGGAAAAGCTTTCAGTGGGCCTTACAAGCAGTCAAAGTAGGGTATAAATGGTGTGTTGGTAATGGTAATTTGATTAGATTTTGGGAATATATATATCTGGCATGGTAATGTCCCCCCCCTAGCTACTCAGTTTTGGGACCTGTATTATTTGGTCAATGGAAAAAATAAGACTAGTGCTGACATTTGGGATGCTAATGAGCTTGTACCTTTAGGAGGATTTTTCAGATGAACTAATGGTCCAATGGCTGGATTTGCTCAATATCTTTAGGCTCACATCCTTTAATAAGGATGAGGATTCTTTTATTTGCCAGTATGAATCCAAGGGCATCTATACTTCTAATTATCTATATGTTGTTGTTACCTTTAGGGAGGTCCAACCTTTGTACTTGCCGGCAGTGTGGAGTATCAGAGCCCTCCCCCCCCCCCCTCCCCCAAGGTTCTGGGTTTTTTGTGGTTATTTTCACAAAATAAAATCATGAAATGTGATAACCTCGGGAAAAGAGGGTTTGCTAAGCCTTTAGGCCCTATTCGGGACGGAGGAATCGAAAACATTGGTTTAAAACAAAAACAGAGGAAATGGAAAGGAAGAGAGATGCAAAACATGGGAAGTGAAAACATTGCAAGAAACCACATGATTGGTGTTCTGGACGCAGGAGAAGGAGTCCCACGAATTTAGCTAATGTGGGTTCGAAGTTGTTTGCTTGTTTGTGTATGTGGGCCTCAATGTGTAAAGATCAAGTTTTTTTTATAGATGATGTGGGTCCCTACATGCATGCCTCGGCCCTCGCGGAAAAATGGGACAGGAGCGGATGTTTGTTTTCCCGTGAAAACACATGTAAGGAAAACTTTCCGGTGGAACAGTAACGTAGGTTTCCTTCATCCCGAACGCCAAACTATGAATCAGTTCTGTAGGATTCGGTTTCCTTTGGTTTTTATGCACTCTTCCTTCGTCCCGAACATGCCCTTAGAGTGTGTGCACCATAAAGGAATTGAATCAGTATACCATCTTTTTTTAGTGCATTGTAGCTAGTCTGGTTTGGGCAGAGGCTAAAAGTTTGTTTCAAGTTTCTGTTGATAACTTTGAATCCGTTGCAAAACACTGGCTTTGTGAAAGAAGATGCTTACATCCTAATGTAGTTTCTTCTGTTGTCCTGTGGGGGCAATGAAATTTCATGAACTCCAATGCTTTTAATAGGTGCTCCTAGATCTCTATGAAACATGTTCTTGGGCTGATTTATCAGTATTTGAGAAGTTGGAGAAAGCAGTACAAGGATTTACAGGGGGCATCTGATGGAATTTTAGACCTTGTTGTGGATGCGTCTGAAGGCGCCTTTTGCTCTCGAGCCAGACTGGTATAATGTAAGATGTGGTTTGAATTTGTATCCTGCAATGAGACGGTGTTGTGGATGCATCTGAAGGCGCCTTTTTCTCTCGAGCCAGGTTGATATAATGTAAGATGTGGTTTGACTCTGTATTTTGGAAAGAGACAGTTGAAAATGGTGCGCATTGTGAGGGAAGTACACTGGAATATCAGCAGCAAAACCCTCAAGAAGACGAGTCCATCCATGTTGTGTTCTCTAGTTACTAGGGATGGCCCCCTGTCACGCCACCTGAGAGTGCCACACCGAACCAGAAGGATCCGGAGGGCTAGTGGGTCCCGGAGTCAGAGACATGGCGAAGGGCTGGAAGACTGGGAAGCGAATCAGCAGACCAAATCGACTGTCGACAGCTGTGGCGTGCGTGAGTGGGTGGTATAAGTAAACGGTGTGTGTGGCGTGAGAGGGTTATGGATTATTGTATTGCCTGGACCGGAAGCTGATCTTCCTGACCTCTCCTCTATCTATACAATTTCCCTTCCTTCGCCGTTCCCCTCTCATCCCCTCCTCCTACCTCCAGATCTAGATCCCTCGGTACGTTACACTTGGTATCAAAGGTCACTTCGATCCTCGGCGACCTGGAGTTGCCGGACTACCTACGGAAGCCACGCTACCTCACCAAACAAGCCCAGCGGGCGACGGCCATGGAGGAACAACTTGCGGCTCTGATCCAGTCCGTCAAGGAGAGCCGCGCGGCCACTAACGCCAGATTGGAGGCCATCCAGACATCACTCGAGCTGTGGAGGCCGGCGGTGTCCAATCTCCAAGGTCAACTCGATGAGCTGCGTACCCAGGTGGGCCGCATCGCGCTCCATCCAGCGCTCGCGGATCTGGCGGGGGCGACAGATCCGACGGCCAACTAGTTCAGTCCACGAGTACATGAGTAGATTTGAGGAACTGATGCACCAGATGTTAGCACATAACCCTGGCTTTGATTCATTATACTTCACCACACACTTCCTAGAAGGGCTTCGCACTGATATTCGTGTAGGCGTTATGTACACCAACCAAAAGATTTGGATGCTGCTTTTTCCTTGGCTACAATGCAGGAGGAGCTGCTGGAGACGTTGCCTCGGAAGGAATTTCGGCGACAAGATGTGCCACAACAACGAGCTCCACCGCGTCCGTTGCTCGCACTGGGCGCACCTCCAGCTCGTCAGCTGTTGCCAGCACCACCGGTTGCAGCAGAGGACCGTCGGGGCCTGGATGCAGCGCACGGTGCAGATCAGGGTGAGCGTGCTGACAGAAGGGCGCGCGGAGAAGACCGAGTCGCGGCTCTGCGCAACTACCGGCGCACGCGAGGGCTGTGCTTCAAGTGTGGCGAGCGTTGGGGCCAAGGCCACCAATGCGCAGCCACGGTTCAGCTGCACGTTGTAGAAGAGCTTCTCGAACTCTTGCAAGCAGAGAACCAAGCGCCCCAGAGGCAAGATGGCGAGTCTGACGATGAATTTCTGATGTGTATCTCCAAGGTGGCAACAACAGGTCAGACAACGCCACACACAGTCAGATTGTTGGGTCGGATTGCGGGCAAGTCCGTGCTCATCTTGGTGGACTCTGGGAGCTCACACTCATTTGTTAGCGAGGCTGTGGCTGACCATCTGCAGGAGCGAGTGTAGCGGGTTGATCCTATCACATTAAAGATCGCGGATGGAGGAGTCTTGCAGTGCGCAGGCATCATTCCGAGCTGCGAATGGACGACACAGGAGCATAGATTCAAGACGGACTTACGCGTCTTGTCGCTCGGCTGTTATGACATGATAGTTGGCATGGATTGGCTGCAGTGCTGTGGACCAATGTGGGTGGACTGGGAGCAGTAAACCTTGCAGTTTGAAAGAGACGGCCAGACAGTGGTGTTGCAAGGGGTGCAAAGCAAACTTCAGCAGGTTCCCCAGATCTCCATGGCTCAATTACAGGAGCTGGTGGATGACCACGCGGTTGCCTGTGTGGTCACGCTCTACCCAGTGGCAGATCAACAACCCAGGCAGCAAACGACGGACAAGATGCCGGAAGTAGAACAACTACTGAAGGAGTACGAAGTGGTCTTCTCAGAACCTCAAGAATTACCCAAACACAAGTCATGGGACCACACAATTCCCTTGATGCCCGGAGCAAAACCTGTTAACATCCGTCCCTATAGATATACTCCAGAACAGAAGACAGAGATCGAGAAGCAAGTGCAAGAGATGCTTCGCGCAGGTCTGATCGTGCCTAGTACAAGCCCATTTTCATCACCAGTCCTGTTGGTCAAGAAGAAAGACCAGACTTGGCGGTTTTGTGTGGATTTTCGGCATTTGAATGCTATCACGGTCAAGAATGCTTATCCGCTGCCGATCATTGACGAGCTGTTGGATGAGCTCGCAGGGTCAGAATGGTTCTCGAAGCTGGACTTGAAGGCAGGGTATCACCAGATCCGGTTGGTGGAGCAAGACGAGCCGAAAACAACCTTCAAGACGCATCAGGGGCAGTTTCAGTTCAAGGTGCTGCCGTATGGGGTAACAGGAGGCCCGGCCACTTTCCAAGGTGCCATCAACACTGTCTTCCGGCCGTTGAACCGATAGGGAGTGCTTGCATTTATGGATGACATATTAGTTCACACGAAGACATACTTGCAGCATCTGGATATTCTTCGTCAAGTGCTTCAACTCCTAAAGGAAAATGATCTGTTCGCAAAACGTTCCAAGTGTTCTTTTGCCCAACGAGAAATCAGCTATTTGGGACACACAATTAGTGGAGCAGGAGTGGTGACACTGGATGAGCATGTGCAGTCGGTGAGAACCTGGAAACAGCCAGCAACAGTGAAGGAACTCCGTGGATTCTTGGGACTGGCAGGATACTACCGCAAGTTTGTGCGCAATTTTGGTATCCTCAGCCGCCCTCTCAACGATCTCTTAAAAAAGAATGTGCCATTCGTCTGGACGGACACCACAGAGGCAGCCTTCCAGGCTCTGAAAACAGCACTCATCGAGGCACCCGTGCTTGCGTTACCGGACTTTTCCAAACGGTTCGTGGTGGAAATCGATGCGAGTGCTACAGGCATTGGCACTGTACTGATGCAAAATGATCACCCCGTCGCATATTTGAGCAGATCCCTCGCTCCCCGCAACCTGGGACTATCGGCTTATGAGAAAGAGTGTCTGGCCTTATTACTTGCAGTAGATCACTGGCGTCCATACCTGCAGCACCCCGAATTCACCATTCGTACGGATCAAAAAAGCTTGCTGAATTTGACTGACCAGAGGCTAAACACCCCAATCCAGCAGCGGGCTTTCACCAAACTTGTGGGGCTACAGTTCAAGATTCAGTACAAAGCAGGGGCGACCAACCGAGCAGCCGATGCACTGTCGCGTAGAGTGCACGACATACTGGAGGAATTGGCAGCCGTGGCAGTGTGCAAACCAGCCTGGCTAGAAGCCATCACTGATAGCTATCGGCAAGACCCTACAGCGCAGCAATTGTTTACCAGATTGTCGTTGGATCCAACAAGCGATGAAGGATATGCTATTCAAGATGGTGTGCTCAAGTACAATGACAAGATTTGGATTGGCAATGGCGTCGAAACCCAGACCTCCCTGATCAAGGCGTTGCATGATAGCGCGACGGGAGGACACTCAGGATTTCATACCACCTACAACCGAGTGCGCAGACTGTTTGCATGGAAGAACTTGAAGAACATGGTGCAGCAGTTTGTGCGCCAGTGCAGCACGTGTCAGAGAGCTAAAACAGAACGGGCGTCCCCCGCAGGGCTACTCCAACCACTACCTATCCCCAAACGGCCATGGGCAGTAGTATCACTGGATTTCATCGAAGGGTTACCTAAATCAGGAGGATATGATGTGATACTGGTAGTGGTCGATAAATTCTCCAAATACGCACACTTTGTGCCCATGAAGCACCCATACACAACACTGATAGTCGCCCAGATATACATGTAGCAGGTCTTCAAACTACATGGGCTTCCATTGGCATTGATCTCAGATCGGGACCGTATCTTCACAAGCAACCTATGGCAGGAGCTGTTCCGTCTCTCTCAGACACAATTGCGTATGAGCTCTTCTTACCATCCCCAAACGGATGGGCAGACGGAACGTGTGAATCAGTGTCTCGAGACCTACCTACGCTGTTCAGTCCACTCTTGTCCACGCAACTGGTGCAAATGGCTGTTTCTTGCGGAGTACTGGTACAATACCACCTTTCACTCGGCGCTGGGGCGAACACCATTTGAGGTTATCTATGGGACGCTGCCTCGAGAGTTTGGGGTAACTCAAGTTGATCAGTGCACTGTTCCGGACTTAGCGACGTGGCTAAAGGAAAGAGAGGTTATGCTCGACCTGCTCCAACAGCAACTCAAGAATGCCCAGGACAGGATGAAGAGGCAAGCAGACAAGAAGCGCACGAACAAGGAATTTGCAGTGGGAGACTGGGTTTACCTTAAACTACAACCGTTCATACAGAGCTCAGTGGCGCGGAGGCCATTCCAAAAACTCGCCTTCCGCTATTATGGCCCATACCAGGTGACTGCTAAAGTTGGGAAGGTAGCGTATCGTCTCGCGCTGCCGGAGACAAGTCAGATACATCCAGTGGTGCACATTTCGCAACTGAAGCAGGCCCTGGGAGTGGACACCACTGTGGAAGCTGATCTTCCGCCGGAGCCCGCGGTGCTACAGATGCAACACGAACCACTCCAGATCCTGGCCAGTAAAGAGGTGAACACCAGCGCAGGTAACCACTCACGCTACTTGATTCATTGGTCAAATTTGCCCAGGTCTCTTGCCACTTGGGAGGAGCCAGAGGAGCTTCAGCAGCGGTTCCCGACGTCAGCGGCTTGGGGGCAAGCCGCAGCTCAAGGAGGGGAGATTGTCACGCCACCTGAGAGTGCCACACCGAACCAGAAGGATCCGGAGGGCTAGTGGGTCCCGGAGTCAGAGACATGGCGAAGGGCTGGAAGACTGGGAAGCGAATCAGCAGACCGAATCGACTGTCGACAGCTGTGGCGTGCGTGAGTGGGTGGTATAAGTAAACGGCGTGTGTGGCGTGAGAGGGTTATGGATTATTGTATTGCCTGGACCAGAAGCTGATCTTCCTGACCTCTCCTCTATCTATACAATTTCCCTTTCTTCGCCGTTTCCCTCTCATCCCCTCCTCCTACCTCCAGATCTAGATCCCTCAGTACGTTACACCCCCCTGGCCTGCTGTTGGCCGTTGTCTGAACTTTGTTGTGTTGGTGATTTGCATTAAAATGTGATCTAACTTTTGATGAGTAGACACTCTTTTCGTTTTCTTTGGTCTGGATGATGTTATAACCTTGGTGATTTATTTCTTAATTGATTGGGGCTGGGGAGGGCCCAGATTATTAAAAGACAGTCTTGCTAATTGCTCTTTTCAGTTTTTTATTTTATTTTTTTACATGTTGTGTCAATTGACTTGAGACTTGGTTAAGTCCTAGCCGCATCCAAAAACCTGGTTTATTTTATTGCATGCTCATATATAGATCCGATTGTTACGTCCACAAAAAAGCTACAGGGGACGTAGAAGTTGAATTATACACTGCAGTATGAGTTACTGTTCCTTGTAGTCCTTGTTGTTGTATGGCGCAAAGAGCTCGGCGATCCAGTTGCCCTTACGTAGCGTGGCGGAGCCGAGGTCGGCGCACATGCCGTCGCTGTCGTGGATGCTGTAGGTGGAGATGCAGTGGCGGCGGTAGAACCGCGTGGTGCGGCGCATGGCGTCGGCCTCGCCGGCGACGTGCCCCATCATGGCCTTCACGCTCGGCAGCTCGAACCGCCCCTCCGGCAGCCCCGACAGCCACCGGCACCGCAGCTCCGACGTGTGCAGGTTCGACACGCTCTCCACGAACCCCACGAACGCCATGTTCGCGATGAGCGGGTGGATCGTGCCACTGCAAAAAGGAATTTGTACATCAGCATCGATCGATGCATATATGTTGGAGCAAAAGATAATCGCACGTACCGGTAGAGCGGCATCATGGAAGACTTGCCGACGACGAGGTCGCGGAAGGGCTTTGGCAGGACCTCGCGGAGCTTGTCCTTGCCCTCGAAGCCGGTGGCGAGGAAGACAAGGTCCGCCTCCACTTTGGTGCCGTCGTCGAGGACGACTCCGTTCTCGGAGAAGCACCACCCAGCGGAGGCTCTCTTGAAGCGTACGAGGCCACGGTCCGCCATGTCGAAGAAGCCCTCCGGGAGGATGGCCATCTGGCAGCTGGCGTAGTCCTCGACGAAGGGGTGGTCCGGCGTCAGACCGTACTTTCCCAGCGGCAGCTTCCACGACAGGTACGACTCGATGAACTTCGACACCCCTGACCGCTGACCACAAAAATTCAAAGAACAAGACGTTGCTGTCAAGATTGAGATGTGCATGCTGGTCTGCTTCGTGCAGTAATGTTCTTGTTGACGGTGACAAATTAAGGGGTACGTCTCGAGCATGCACACGTGGATGTTCTTGAGTCCCGATGTAGAGTATTACGTACGTTCAAACGTATAGTACGCTTCTACGTACATCTTTTCCCATATACGTGCATGTGTGTCGTGTACAAGTTTCACGGTGTGAGTCAAAACATACCAGTGGGCTCATGAGGCGGCAGAGGAGGGATCTGAAGAGCCCTTGGTTGGGCCGCTCGTAGAAGAGCTGAGAGAAGCGTGTGGAGTAGAAGAGGAAGAACGGCAAGCCCCAGATGGAGTAGGACGGCACCACCCAGTGCAGGGTCCGCACCAGCATCGTGCACGCCTGCCCTCCCTCGCCTGCAAACAAGCAACCAAACGCAATCGGTTAATCGATCGATTCATGTCAACATTTATCTCGATCTAGTTCTAGTTTCCGCGACGGAATCTCGACACAGCCAGTTGCTCCTACTACTAATTTCAGGAGCTCTAAATCGAGAGATGACTAGCCGGGTCAAGCGTCAGGCTGTTCGGTACCAGCACTGATTATACTATTGTTTTGAGGAACTGTTGAAATGTATACTCAAGTCAGGTCGTTAGGACGCCATGGCCACTAGCTAGTACTACGAGTGATGCGTGCGGACAATCTAGTTTGGAAGGTTCGTTTGGATCGGCAGATAATCTTTGTTGCAAATCTGCTATACTACTAGTCAAACATGCAAACACTTTGGTACATATATGATTGAGTGACGCGTAGAATTTTCTTTGACCCCAACTGGTGTGTTCTAGTCTAGTAGTATATAGTATTGCTCATGCATGGAGCTAGGAACGTTGAAAAGTCAAGTAGTAAGGACAGTCCTGATGTTTGTCTACGGTATGATAGGTAAAATACCTAGCTGGCAATGTATTTAAAGAGAAGAGAGAGGGGGTTATTTGTTAGTGAAGAATAACTTATTTTTGCATGTACTGTAATTAATGCTCTAACCTGGTGTGACTTATTTTCCTAATTTTTACCCTTTCCTTTCTCTCCATAACGAGGCAACAAGATGGACATGTAAATATGGTTCCAAAATAAATTAAATGCAATATCACCTGGACACAACATTTAACAGACAATGCATTGTGGTAATTGTCGCTAAAAAATCACTACCGTACATGATAACGTATTAAGAGCCAATGCATGAGCACTGTCCTAATTATGTCTAGTGTACATTGAACATGCAAATGCAAGAGACCTGCCTAGGCTAGGATAGGCTGTTGAGACAAGGTCAAAAAAAAAGGGTTAGGACAAGAGTGACCTTTTCCGGAACAGAGTTTCCGACTCTCCCAAATCGCCAAGGCATATGTCACCAAATATGGTTATGCATTATTCAGACATCCACTTCATCGAATGATGGGGCGCTTTCACAATATTTATTAGTATCCTGTTTTTTGTTTTGTTCGGCTCTGTGTGAACATGCTTGGCATATTATTTTTCTACGATTTCCTCGTATACACGCGTTTACACGAGTACGATGGCTTATCTGCCTTGGCTAGCTGCTAGTTTCATGCGTAGTTCCATGTTGAATTTTGTCCATATTTTAGGAGAATTTTGGTTCAAACCAAGTTAAATCTTTCCTATGCATAGCTAGGAGGAGTATGCTTTTACGCACCTTGGTTTGCCTGAGCACATTCGTTGGCTAGATCGATAGCGCTCTTCTTGTACCCAACCACCACAACCTTCTTGCCTCGCATCAGCTCAACGGTCTCCTCCTCGCTCAGCTTGCAGTAGTCCAGCGAGTGCATCACCGTCCCCTTGAACACCTCCGGCCCCTTCCCCGGCGGGAACACCGGCATCCGCGGCACGTCGCCGTACTTCCCCGTGCACATCACCACGAACTCGAACTTGTAATACTGCAGATTACCGTGCGCGTGAGATCGATTGAATACAAATTATCTCGAAACAAGCATGCAAAACATGTCAAAGTATATATTGGTACCTGAACGGTGTTGGAGTCGCCGGTGACGATGCCGACCTCCCACATGGGCTTGCCCCGGAGCGGAGCCTTACCGGTGCCACTCCACAGCTCGGTGAACCCGGCCTCGGCGCCGCCGAGCAATTTGATGTCCACCACCTTGGACTCAAACGAGATGTAGCGCCAGAGGTCGAACTCGTCGGCGTAGCCCTCGAGGTAGTCGACGATCTCGGTGTGGGTCGGGAACGACGGGTCGTCGCGGTTCTTCCAGGAGTAGTCGGAGAACTCGTAGTCCGGGCGCGGCGTCTGCAGCCGCGTGGTGCGGTAGACACAGTGCTTCCACACCCCGCCGACGGACGGCGTCGCCTCGAACACCACGGGGTCGTAGGCCGCCATCTGCTTCGCCGCAGCCAGGCCGCTGATCCCGCCGCCGATGATGGCCACACGGGACACCGGAGGCACGGCCTCCCTCGTGGCCCGTGCTGCTTGTCCTTGCGCCATGGCCGTCGACCCGGGGTGCTGGATGAAGCTGGCTGTTTGTGTGGCGAGGTGCTCGATGGATGGGTGGGCTGTGGCGACTTCTTGCGGGCGTAAGGGGTGCAGAGCGTGAGGTGCTGTTAAGCTTTGCGGAGGGCTTGTGTGTTGTGTTGTGTCTTGTGTGTCGACGAGAACAAGGGTTGGCGTATTTATAGGATTAGGGATGCTCTTGAGCACGTGAGCTTCCCACTGCGTCTCTTAGAAAATCTACTTTTCTTTGCTGAAACGTAGCTAGAGAAGAAAGAGCAAGCTAGGCCCAGGGTGGGGGCAGCAGTACATACAAGCATACGCACAAAATGCCATGCAGTATACCTGTGTTCCAGTATAATTTTTGGAAGCATTATATTGCTTACCGCACAAAATGCTAGAGTGCATAGCTCCACTGGGTAAAATGGGCGTTTATCCAACCGTTCCACCTCACAGTGCTCTATCCTCAATCTGTCATCTGCTTTTATCTTTCTTCTATCGTCTCCTTCCTCTAACTTATGTTGTCTTCTTTCTAAGTATGACCGTATCCATCGTACATTCGTATTGTTTACCATTGTTCTCTTTGCCTCTCATATGATCTTAAATATTTTTTATTTTTTTGCGGGTACATATGATCTTAAATATGGGTGCACTTCAAGGTTATTTCATATGTCTATTGGCTGCCCTTTTTATCCTATATCGTCTTATTTCTCTGTATTCATTGACCTTTGTATCGCCGCCACTATCGTTCCCCTCCTCCCGTTAGCCTTGCCTTGGCCGACTCGACATAAGTGCCATCGCCTAGTGGCATGCTTGGTCATTACTGTTGGGCTACTGCCATTTTGGCCCACCTCTATGTTTGGGGGAACACATCAAAGCAATCAAATGCGAGCTACGACACAACTTCCATCTTCGGTTAGGTCAAGTAAAACGAGAGAGAAGAGGAGCACAACATTCGCTTGAGAATGGTGCGGGTGATAAAATTTATTTCTTACATCGAAATAGCTAGCCTCACTAATGTTTCTCTCGATATGTAAGCTTGCCACCTCAACGTGCAACATGCATGGATAAAAGTTCCAGCACAACATACAACCATGCAGAAAAAACTCACCTCAACATGCAAAATTGTATGAGAATTCTCATTTATTATGCTATATAATAGATATTTTACAACTATAGAATAATCAAGCATGATAAATCATATGTATTTTAAGTTTTAGTCATCATATTATATCTCCATATTCATGCTCCCTACAATCTCATCTCATTGAAATATATTGCAAAATATCTCTGCTACAACGTACGGGGCACGTCGAACCAAGCAGACGCCGAACATACAAATATATGTGGACTTGACCATTGAGCTTACTCCCTTCAATCCATATCACTTGTCTTAGATTTGTTTAGATACTGATGTATAGAAGGAGTAGTACAGTTCTAGGGGTTGTACCTGCCTTGTTTTGTTTTCTTCCTATGCTGCCCTCAGCAGAACATTTCTCGTTCTTTCGGTTGTATTGTATTGTGTGTGACGTGCAGGCCCGTCGACAAGGGTGTGCGAGCGGTGCGATCGCACAGGGCCCCCGAAATCGTAGGGGCCCCGATCGAAGGAAAAACCATGTAACGGTCGCGGTTCATGCGCTGGTTTGCTGCCTTTTTCGGCTGGCTCGCTCGATCCGGTTTAATTGGAGCAAACCTTGCACAAGAAGCGGAACCTTCGTTACGGTGCCCTAATACCCAGCCAACAGACCCTCTGTTGGCCCAGTATTGATTTATCTACTCCCCTTTCGGCCTGTTTGTAAGAGAGCAAGTAGAAAAACAAGGCAGGCTAGTTACGCTAATGGGCCTAATCGCTATCGCCAACAGCGCATGTTTCTTTACTGCAGCAGTCTCTGACCACAGGTATATTTTCCAAGGTAAGTCGTAGCCATAAGTCTGGGATCAAAATAGATGAACGAAAAACTAGTTAGGGTTATTACTTTTTTGTTACAATCATTCTCTTTCTTGTTCTTTTGATATCTTCCTGTCATATCCATTGACTCGATTAGGCATGCACTTAGTTTTAATCAAAATTAATAGGATTATCACACTAGCCGTATGCTAATTTCTAATTGTAGTACTAATTTTTTGTTGTGTGCTCCTCTGCTACACTATTTCATTCTAAGAAAGACTCAATGAATTTTTTTGCTAAATTTTGGGCCCCATTTCGCATTTCGCACCGGGGCCCCGAATTCCTGGAGACGGCCCTGGTGACGTGCGTGGTTTGTTGCTACCTTTATGTATTTTAGATGCTTGAATATGTGATTTATCTATAAAGCGGGACGAAAGCCTATTTCTATAATAGTATAATATACCTTTTATTAAAAAAGATAAATATAAAACCACACGTAGCAGCATGTACACTTGATCACCACCGACCGTAAACTGGGCATGTCCTTTTCGGTCGCATCTTTGTTACAGCTAATTTCTAGAGAGCAAAGATCATGGGTTCACTCATGCACATGCATGACCGTGTCAAGCCGGCCCCTCCATCTCGTTCCGCTGATCATCTGGAACTCTGGATCGGAAGAAACTTATTTCGGACCGGAGAACAATACTGTGTAACAGTGTAAGTGTAACCCACCGGACCCCCGTGCCTGCCCATTTTTGGCTGGGCGCGTACATATCCCTACATGGCTATATCTCACTTGTCTTGTCCCGTCGCCAGCCGAATGTTCCTTTCAGTTTCAACCCCATCTAGTCCTTCGGTTGTTGCTACGTCCTGTCACCACTCACCCGTGGTAGCAAGCTGCATGCATGCGGACTATTCTTTCCCTGTCACCGCGGTGTGGAAGCAGCCAACCAACTTAACACGGTGCGCTATCGATCAATTCAGGGTTTTGGGGGGGAGACCAGGGCTCTGCCTGCCTGCTTTAGTTTACTCTCGGCCGGTTAATTCAAGAAATATATACGTATATACTCAGCATAATATGGTCGCAGTGATAGATAAATTTGATTTCTCTATTTGGGTCTCCATGCATATATATATGACCCTTCAATGTACTCCTGACGGTTCGCAGATACTAAATAACTCCGGCCTTGACAATTCTTATCATGGCCGTCTTCGGCCGGACGTGACGGCGCAAGCATGCTTATTCCTTCTTATGACGTTGCTAAGCGGGAAATAGGCTTAATCATAGGTGTTTATTTTCGGTCTTGTAATGGTTTAGCTGTGTTTGTCTTTATTACTTACTTTGCTTAATAATTAATAAGAACCTCCATTTCGAAAGAAAAAAAATCGGTGGTTTCCTCGACACTCAAATGGACTATGAAATTTAACTTCAACCCAACGGACCCGTGCCTGCCAATTTTGGTTTAAAAAAATTCAACATGAACATTTTCAGATGATAGCCCACAAAGAAAATAGTTGAAAACATAGTTGCAGTAGAACTTCCTCTGAAGCTATATCAGCCTATGAGCTATGGTGCCATGAGAGCAACTATAGCCGGACTCGCTAAATTGATCGGGTGGCCGTAGGAGCACTGGTCGGACACGTAAGAGAAGGAAAAGGTTGACCCAACTATACCACTCAAAGCCTCTCTAAACATCCGGGCCGTCTCACACTCCCCATACTCAACCCATATAAGCGGCAATATGAGGAGTGTCCGGCGTGTTCGGTCAGTTGCCACATGAGATTTGGCGCACCACGTATCATGTTTTCTCTTTCTTTATCTTTCTTTTCTTCCTCTCTCTCCATCCCCATCAATGACATGCACGTGATCAGCCGTATAGGGAAAAACTGAGGAACCTTGATATGTGCACAGACAAATAGCGACTTGGAACAGACACGCCCGGACAATGAACAGACGCGTTCATGGACGTTTGAGGGGTCAAATTTATCCAGTCCGACTGATGCCCTAATTTTCTGACTTTGATATTTAGGTTACATAACTATATATTATTGGTTTAATACCTGGTTAAAGTTGAAATTTATAGTATGTATGTGCCTTATTCATTGAAACGGAGTAGTACGACAATTTGTATCCTTCCAAATGTTGCTACATACTCCACGTCAGTATGGGAGGCTTCTTTTTTTGTGTGTGAGTGACAGTGCCGTAGGTTTCACTTGTTTTGAACCCTATCGTTTTTATTTATGATTACTCCACGGAAAAAACACTAATTCTAGCTAGTAGCTTCTCACACTATTTCAAACCCTGAAAGGTACGCATTTATATCCCTTCATATCTCTGCCATAACGCTCGCACGTGTGGCATTTATCAACACGCCCACACGTATTTGATGACGCTTGATCCATTTGCACGAATTTTGAAGTAGTTGCCATCTCGGTGGATTGCCACGTGAGCACCCATCTTCGTGTGGGAGTTAAGGGCACGTGATAAGATAGTCTTATCTTAAATCTTGTATGTAGTTTAGAAATGATAATAAAAATATGTCTACAATGAGTTATCTCTTAGTCGGTCTTATCTTTAATAACTAGTTATTTCTAAAAACATGGTGTGACATATTGTGTTAAGAAATCATCTCTTAAATAAGAGAAGACAAACTTTTTCTTATAATTTCTCTCTCCTCCATCTCAACATTTATCCTACGGGCACTCCTAAGATAGCACCATTGTACATGCCCTTAGTGCCATATGTATGGCCGCTCCTCTTCCGAACGGACACAAGACGCTCGCCCGAACGTGTGGGCGAAACTGCTCTTCGCCCACAGGACGCTCACACGGTGACAGATGGCAACTATAGGTGTGCATATGTGGCAACTAGTTAATCACACATGACAACTATGGTTGACCATACATGGCAACTATGGTTTAACCACACACGGCAACTACAGGTGTGCATATGTGGCAACTAGTTAATCACACACGGCAACTATGGCAACTATGATTTGATCACACGTGGCAACTTCAATTAGTTACACATGGTTCCTATATTCAATGATACATGGCAGGCATAGCAACTACAGTTAATTACACATGGCAACTAAAGTTGATTACACACACGTTCGCGCTCACGGAGTAGGGGCGAGCAGTTGTCACACATGGTCGTGTGGGCCGTCGTAGTTGCGCCTAAACGTGTGGGCAGTTTTAATGTTCACCCACACTGGATCATGTGGGTTGTCTCCTGGGTGCGACCACACAACTCGTGCGGTCAGGTATCCACTGTGTCACACGTGTGCAGTTATCGGCATCCAATTATTATGTATGATATTGAATTCAGCAAACCAACATGATTAGCTGGGTCATTGAAGTGAGAGTATATAATTAATTAATGTGCAAGTATGTGTGTCCACTACTACTTCTGAACTCCAAAAACCAACCAAGACTCGGAGGGCTGACCTTGAACATGCATATATGTATATGCATACAGCCAGGCATAACGAATTAAGAAAACCAGGAATCGGGTCACGGTGCAAGTGTATGTTGCATCTGAACTTCCTCTCAAGACCGTGTCTTCAATTTGAGCTTTGACCTCTACGCGCGTGTACCGTATACACAATTGGTACACTGATTGGAATACATGCATAAACCAATACATGTCGGCCACATGATCCCTTATGATTCTATTTGGTGTAGTCTTGCCCGATTACACGCGAGGTTAGGTGGATTAGAACTATTCTACATTGCAGTCGCGTATGTAATCCAGTTTTACTGATTTGGTGTGATCATTGCAGAAATCTATATAGGAGTATGTATGCCACGTACATCTGATTATTCCGTACAGTTACCTCGAAAACTGAACTACTTTGCATGGCACCTTCCGATGCATATGGAAATGATCGGGTTAGCTAGATGCGTGTAATGTAAATTAAAAATACCCATTGTGAGGTCTACAAACATATCCTGGACTATATACTGGAAATTAAATTGGTTAGTTCGATACATACGTAGATAACGAACTTGCTAAGTAATCGAGGAGTAGAATTATAGGCATGCGTTAGCACGTGGGGTGGCAAACAAATGTGGGCACACGTAAGTGCTAGCTCTAGCAAATGCCAGGAAAATGTTTTTGTAGTTTAATTAAGAGTAGGTCATTTTCTCCAATCTATTGTACTTTCATTATTTTGTTAGTAAAGCAAGACTGCTGATATAAAAAAACAGTTTGGAACTTCTAAGTGTCTATTTACAAAATTCACCATGTTTGTACGCAATTTAGTGCTGTTTCTATTTTGTACCCTATATATGTACCACAGTATGTCAAGCACTTTTTTCACACACAAGAAAAGTATGTGGAGCACTTTACAAATTGGTTGGACCCAAGCGGTGCCAAATCGCCCTCGGTTCCCTGTCCAGAGAGAGGGACCTAGTTTCAGGGATGGACGGCGGTGATCCAAGGACATGCATTCTTTGACTTGAATGGTACGTATATATAATGGCGACAGGTAGTAACTGTACCATACCGTTTCTTTGGGAATGTGAAAGTGCGAGAGTATAATAGTCCAGCTTTCTTTTATTCGTACGTATCTACATACATACTACGTACTGTAGCGTTGACAGAAAAAGGACAAAGTAAAGCCGAGTTTTCAGAGTTGTAGTCTTCTAGACAGTGTCGAGCTTGTTGAAATGAATTCAAATTGACTACAAAAGTTTCAACGAAACAACCTACAGTTAAGCAAAGCGTAAACATGAGTTTTTTCTTGCGGCAGTAAATATGACTCTTTGACTGTGACAGTATACACTATTACACTTCTAGGTTACTAGACATATGTAAGCATGCCGTATGCTCACTAGCTAATGCTCGAGGAGAAATTACCACTAATCTTAGGGAAAATTTCACGTACATTTCTCGATTTGTGCCACATACAGATACAGTACATGATAATGCTCGAAATGCGTCCGGGTTGTACAAATGTATATGCATACTCTTCACCAGTTTTTCAGTCGTCAGCATTCAGTAGATTCAAGAGACCCAGGAAATCAGCAAGAGACCGGCCAGGAGCATGGGTTCATTCATAGAAAACTTTGAATTTCTTCTTCAGGACCAATCAACTAGACCGTGGAATATAAAGGGAACGCGAACGACGTACAGATCGTAAGCAAGACCAGATCAGAGACATATCAGGTAAAAGTAGTAGCTTGCAACTGACTAATGGACTAAATAAGTACGCTCTTGTTCATATCTTCGCGGACCATTCCTGGCTAGTATTATTGCACGTACTCTAATCACGTAACTAGTCAACTAGTGGCCCACTAATTGAATAATCGATCAGCGAATATACGAATAAGCGAGAAACAAGTTGGCTCTTGCAGTAGTTTTGCGTACATGGGTTTTGAGGAGGTCAAGCTATCCGCGTACGATCGTCATTAAGCTAGTCTTGACCAAAGATTACGTTCTTTAGCTAGGTACAAGTCCACTGTCCATTCGTCGCCTCAGCAGCTCCTGCGGAGTTCAATGGAATTAATATACGGTTTTGGTGGTTGCTGCTGTAGCAGGATTGCATTTGCATGAGACCGAGGTGTATATTCTCCTCCATGGTTGTTGAATGTTATTATGATGGGTGGTATGGATGCCATCTTCGCCACGTGCTACGACTTGTAACTAGACCGACTCTGGAGACTAAGCGTCCGTACATGTGCAGACCAGCAGTTGCCAGGGCCATATATTACCCGACCAATGTGCGAGCCCAGATGATGAGATGATTCATGATCGCACCGCACATGACATGGTCGTAGAGGGAGAACGAAGAAAAATGGTAATAATTAGCATCCACCTTAAAAAAGGAAAAAAAAATGGGGAAAGTAAAGGTAATATTAGTTAGAGCATCTCCAACATGGAACCCTACAACGAACACTGCATCTCTTCGCGGATCAGTCCACACTGATGTCCGGACACTAATACGTGAGCCGGTCATCCAAAGCTAGCCGTAAATGGCCGGTTATATTTTGAACGTCATTTAATCAAAAGTAACAAATTTAATGCAAATTTAAACAAACTCGAGGATTTCCATTCAAACTTAAATAATTTTTTACATAAATTAGACGATATATCATCCGGTGAACTAAAACTGAAATAAATAAACCCTAAACTAGCTATACTTGACGGTGACCTCGCACGCGGGGTGGTCTTGTTGGCGGCACCTCTATCGTCGTCAGAGAAGATGACAATCTCCTCCTTCACGGAGGAGCTAGCCGGGCGCCGTGGAGGAAGATGGCCCAGAGAGCGAGGGTGGCGACGCCACAATCCAAAGCCGCGTGCCGATGCCGAGGCCCACGACCGACTACATGTGCTTCTAGGTGATTATCTCTGGTCTAAGTCTGTTCATCGTCCTTGACTTTCCATCTTTTTTGGATTGAGGACTCCATGGGCTATCTTTAGAAACCATTATTAGTAATCATGTTCGTGCGGGTGAAAGAATGACAATGCTGATGCTCCAATCTAATCATAGTCTCTACTGATGTCTTAGAAGTATTTCATTTTGCAAAGAATATGCATCCGAGGGATTTCATTGCAATTCTTAATCATAGAAGTTACGCCGTGGTTTTCTTACATTTTAGATCCAAAGCATTGTACCTTTAATAATGGTTATATGCGAGTATGAATAAATTTACAAGTGTTTTTTCTAAATGCATGCATCCGTAGTCCTGCAAAAAAAAAACATTCCTTCGTTCCATGCAAAAAGAAAAACTTCATTTCTTTTTTCTTGATAATCAGAAAAACTTCATTTCTTAGTAGAAGAAGTCGTTATTCATCCCCTTTCCGGCCGAGGCGGGGAAGACATGAAACGATCATTTTGGACAAGACACCCGTCTAGTCGCCGATCAACGATTCGTACGTACGACGCCTTTCAATTCAAAGATAAAATCCTACGTAGTTTCAGCACTCTTTTTTTGGCGTGGCTGGATCACACAATGATATCAACGTGCTTCAGCGCTTGCCGGTGTTTGCTAGGCTTGCCGAAGGCAACAGCCCACCAGTGAACTTTACTGTCAACGGTCACACCTACGACAAAGGGTATTATCTGGGTGACGGTATCTATCCTCAGTGGACCACTATTGTCAAGACAATACCCAACCCTGTCGGAGAGAAAAGAAAAAGATTTGCCCAAGAGCAAGAGAGTGCTAGAAAGGATGTCGAGCGTGCCTTTGGTGTTTTGCAATCTCGATGGGGCATCGTTCGGTATCCTGCTAATACTTGGAGCACGCAGAAACTATGGGAGGTGATGACTGCTTGTGTGATCATGCACAACATGATCGTAGAAGACGAGCGCCTGGAACGTCTGTACAATCAAGGCTTTCAGTTTCAGGGTGAGAATGTTGTGCCTGAGCATGGAGTCGCGGCAACATTTGAGCAGTTCACTCAGTTTCATGAAGACATGCGTGATTGGGAAACTCACGTGCAACTGCAAAATGATTTGGTTGAGCATATGTGGACTCATGTTGGCAACCAATAGATGCATCTTTTTTATTCGTTTTGCAAAACTATGTGAAACATTTTTATTTTTATTTGGCCTGTAAACTATATTATTTATTTAGGCGGACTTTTTTGTTTGTTAAATTTTTATTTCACCATATGTGAGAATGCAATGCAAAATTAGGCAGCCAGCCGGCCACGCCTGCACATATGGATCGACGCATTGGGCGTGCTGCCGACCCATATGAAAAACAAGACGGTCGCCGGACGGGCGGCCGACCCAAACGGACAAAAAACAAACGAAATCGTCGTTCGTTTGGGTTGGCCCGTTGGAGTGGCTCTTATTCACCCCCTTTCCGGCCGAGGCGGGCAAGACATGAAACGATCATTTTGGACAAGACGCCCGTCTAGTCGCCGATCAACGCTCGCTCCGCCAACCGATTCGGTACGATTCGTACGTACGACGCCTTTCAATTCAAAGATAAAATCCTACGTAGTACCGTACTTGCGTTGCCCGTTTCGTGCTACCACGGGTCAACATCGATCGCGAAGGTGCAGGTGAATGCACCGCCGACCACAGCCAAACCGGTGCTACTCAACAGCTGCTGCTGCTGATGCATGTCCCGTGGACGAATCGATCAGCCCGTTTCGGCGCACGCGCACGGCAATTGCCCGGATGGATGCATCCATCCATCCACGATCTAATCCATGCATCAAGTGAGCACGTGCGTGCACACCTGGATAGATCCGAGCCTGCACTAGCCACCGACACGTGCGTACGCCGCCGACCGGTCTTGCTAGCTGGCTAGTTTGAGATTTTGCTTTTGACGGCGGGCCGGGAGGGACGGTAGATATGCAGCATTGCAGCGCACGTCCATGCAAGCATTATAGCTGCATGGTCGAGTCCAATGTCCAAAGCTGACCCCGTTGCCGTTCGTTTCGTTCCGCTGCATGTTGATGGATACAGCATGATCCTTCGGCGTCTTGCCAAGATTCACCACGCGTTGGAAACATTTCTGGTATAAAGGTTTGCAGAGATGCCCTATCAATTTCTAATCTCTTTTTTGCTGATGACTCTTTGATCCTTATGAGAGCCAATCCAAAGAGTGCGGAGGCGCTGAAATCATTTTTGAATTTGTATTGTGCCGCCTCGGGGTAAATGGTTAGTGTTGAAAAATCTAGTATATTCTTCAGTCCCAATACTAAAGTGGAAGACAAGGCACAAATATGTACAATTTTAAATATTATGACTGAAGCCCTTAATGACAAATATCTGGGTTTGCCGGCAAATGTGGGCATGGACAAAAGTGATTGTTTCCAGTTCCTGATTAAGGATGACAATGGGTCGGGTTTGGATCGGGTTGAACAATATCAAATCCATATACATATCCATGAAGACAGTCTTTGCCTCCCATGAAAAAACCCATGGATGAAAAATTGTGTCCATGTCCAAATCCGATGGATATCCATATCCACTGAATATCCATTGGGTCCTCTCGAGACATATAAATAAAACTTAACACAATATTAACATAAACTCTTCCATTCTTCACCTCGTGGCAAGCTAGGCTTCACTTATGGTAAATCAACATCCAGTAACAACCTAGGATTATTTAGTATTTTTCTAATAGATGAGAATGACGAGTCATTTAAGAAGGAAATAAAAATAAGGGAAGGGGTGTTGGAGTATGTTACAGAGGGGATTGACTGTCAACTTATAAAAGTTACGATGGGGATTGTGTGATTTCTTATGCATGTTTTAGATTAAAAAAAGTGTAAAATTGTCGTGGAACATGTGAACGTGGGGCAGGGATGGCAATTTTTTTCCCACTAAGTCATACTATCGGGTTGGGTTTGGGTATATCCATGGGTACAAGATTATATCCATGCCCTACTCACGAACAATTGGGTCGGGTTTGGGCGCCGCCCATGGACACAAAAGCATATCCAAACCCTGTCCATTCGGGTCGGATATCCATGGATATCCATGTCCATGGATAAAATTGCCATCCTTATTCCTGATCGATCGAATCATTATGAAAATTAGTGGATGGAAGGAAAAATTGTTATCTTCTGGAGAGAAGGAAATTCTGCTCAAATCTGTTGTACAAGCCATCCCCACCTATGCCATGTCCGTCTTTAAAATTTCTAAAAAAATTTGCAAAGGAATTATTGACGCGATGTCGCAGTTTTAGTGGTGTGACGAGGACAATCAGAAGAGGATGCATTGGATTGCATGGTGGAAAATGTGTGTTCCAAAAGATCAAGGAGGTATGGGCTTCCGAGATATACACTGTTTCAACCTGGCGCTTTTAGCTAAACAAGCGTGGCGTCTTCTCGAGAATCCGGAATCTTTATGTGCAACCATCTTGAGAGCTAAATATTTCCCTGAGGGAGATTTGATGAACGCAAGTTTAAAGAAGGGATCCTCTTTTACTTGGCAAAGCATTATGGCGGGAGTGAACTCTTTGAGAAATGGTTATATCTGGCGAGTTGGAAATGGACAAAACATCGATATTTGGAGAGGTGCGTGGATTCCGAATTGTGCGAATAGGAAAATTATTACTCCTAGAGGTGGGCAACTTCTGTCAAAGGTGGCTGATCTTATTGATCCAATCACGAATTTCTGGGATGAAGATTTGGTGAGACAAACTTTGTGGCCAATTGATGTGCAAAGGGTCCTCGCGATTCCCCTCCCTATGCAGAATATGTCGGATTTCATCGCCTGGAGCTATAAAAAAAATGGTGTATTCACTGTTCGATTAGCTTATTTGGAGGAATGGAACCAACAACACGGGAGGAAATTGCAATATACTAATGGTATGGGTCGTACCAATGTCAATCCTATTTGGGGTAAGATTTGGAAATTATCGTGTCCGGCAAAGGTAAAGATATTTATTTGGCGAACGTTGCATGGAACTCTACCGTGTCATGTTACACTTGCCAATAGACATATGAAAGTTTCGCCCCTTTACCCATCTTGCTCGAATGGGCAAGAAGATACAAAGCACATCTTATTTCTGTGTCAAAAGGCAAAAGAGGTTTGGAAAAAGCTGGAGATGTACGAGGTAATTAAGAAAGCTTGTATTATTGATCGTGCGGGTGAGGCGGTTCTTGAATTTTTACTTCTTATGCCACACCAAGAACTATCTATATTAGGTTGCCAAAATACAAGTGAATTAATCGCGATAACCGCCAGGTATTTATGATGGGAGAGACGCATGTTGGTTCATGAAGGGAAATCTCAAGAAGTGAACCAGATTTCGATTGGGATTCGTGCTATAACTGCAAACTATGTCAATGCCCACTCCCCTAGTGCGACTAGTAGAAAAGAAGGATGGAGCCGACCTCCTATGGGTTTTGTTAAACTAAACGTTGACGCTTCTTTTGACCATGATATGCTCAGGGGCACGGCAGGTGCGGTGCTCAGAGATGACAGAGGAAACTTCATTGCTGGCGGAAATTGGAAGATCGATTGGTGTGCTGATGTACTAACAGCAGAAGCGATGGCTCTTAGGTTTGGTTTAATTCTTGCACAAAAGGTGGGATGCAATCGTCCTTTTATTAACTCTGATAATATGGAAGTCATCGACACAATGAAGAATGGAGGACAATCTGCGGGAGTTGCGGCGGCAGTATTCGAGGATTGCTACTTCATGGCATGCGATTTTCCGTTGACTAGATTTGAACATTGTAATAGATAAGCTAATAAGGTTGCTCATGAACTTGCTAGGCTAGCGAAAGTTTCTGTAACTAGAGATTGGTTTGAGGAGTCTATGGAGAATATTGTATCTTTTCTTATCGACGATGTAACTATAATTTCCAATTAATAAAGTGGATGTTTTCTTTCAAAAAAAAAGATTCACCACGCGTTTGCGCACGCGTCGGTTGGGACTCTCTGTCCTTCTTTTGAGCAATCGTCGGTGTCACGGCTTTCCTCAAGACTGAAGCGCGAAGACAGAAGAAGAGAGCAGATAAAATCAAGTAAAGCCATGAGAATATCATACGAAAACCAACATTTAATGAAAATCGGTGAAAACCACGCAAAGAAAATGCTTCAAGGTATCAAAAACATCTGTAAAAAGAATAGAGGATGTTAAGAGGGTGATGTTCTATTGCCATGGAAAATTCTAAGTTCAAATGATGTGAGCTATGAAAATAACAAAATCAGCATTGAATAGTGCTAACAAGAACGTATTTGGGGCTGAATTTGTTTATTTCATAGTTCACATCTCGTAATGTATTTTAACTCGAAATTTTGGGTGGCAACAAAACATCACGCTCCTAACATTTCATATTTTTTCATTTTTTTAAACTTTCAAATGTATTTTTCACGGAGTTTTTTCTGAATGTTGGTTTCCTTATGATATTCTCCAAGAGAGGGCACTGCTATGTATCGCTTCTAGCTAGCAGTTCCTTCGCGTCACTCACGTGTAGCCAGCCCACTATTTTAGATGGTCTGATGGCCCAATTGTGCGCTAGTCTAGGTGCGTTCACTTCGCTCGAGTAGTAGTTGTCTGGGTCATTTCCACATAGCCTTTTTTTTTATTTCAAAACCTGTTTATGAGAAAAAAAAGTCATAAAATTTAAAAAGTTCAACAGTATTAAAAATACTACCTTTGTATCTAGATAACATTAAACAATCTAGACATGTTTATGAGACAATTAATGTGGGATGGAGTTAATATTTACAATTTCAGAAAATGTTGGTAAAATTTAAAAAGAAGTTCACAAATTAGGATATTTCTCTATTTAAAAATGTTCTTATATATTATAAAACAAAATTTGCTAATTAAAAATATTTCATGAAATTAAAAAATGAATTTGGAAAAAATGTTTGCAACTCTTAAAAATATCCACGGCCTCAAAACATGCTTGCCAATTTGAAAAATAAAATCAAAAACATATTCATGAATTTAAACAAATAAATTCACAAATTTGAAATCAGTTGGAAAATGATCATGAATTTGAAAACATGTTGGCTGTTATTAAAAATGTTCATGAATACAAAAAATCTAATAATTTGGAAAATGTTCTGAACTTAAAAGGTTATCAAATTTGAATAATGTTCATGAATTTGAAATGTTCACAAAAAGTGAAAAGTATCATAATTTTATAAAGAAGAAGGAAAAAATAATAAGGAAAAAGGAAAATAATTGAAATGCAAAAGAAACAAAAAATAGAAAGGAAGTAAAAACAAATTGAATAAAACAGGAATCTGACAGAAAATGATGGAAATAAAAAGACAGCCGAAAGCTTCCCAAAACCGGGATGGAAACTTGGAGAACCTTCTGAAAACCAATCCTCTCATGGAAGCGCTATGGAGTGCTTAATGGGCTGGCTCACTTCGGGACGTTGAGGGCATTGGTTGTCATAACACTCACAGAGAGCCATACACAACATTAGCGGATAAGAGAAGAAACAGAAGAGAGCTGTGTGCACACGGTCAAAGAAGGAAAAAGAAGTGTGTGCACTCAGGGCCACTAAGCGCACAATTTCAAGACTTGGTGTACCTAGGCGTGACGCTAGGACATCAATCCTTGTGATCTGTTGTTGATTTTGAATAGTAGAGAGAATGGCCGCGTCACATTTGTTTTCTCGTTATGCTTAATACCCCAGCTCATGATCATCACGATGTGTGCGTAGATGGGCGGATGCCTTCTTGTTTGTCGCTATGTGAATGGGTTGCATTTGAATGCAGTCCATATAAGCGTCGCGAGGGCCATGTCATGCTCCCGCTCACTCAGAGTGGTCTATAGCAGCGCCCAAGACAGATTCATTCCGTACTTAACGCTCAGGCGACAAATATGGAATGGAATGTGGTCCATTTAAGCGTCGTGAGGGCCATGTCCATTTAGGCATCAAATAAGAAATGACTTTGTCGTGGAAAGCTATTAACTGCACCTTATGGGCCAGTTGGGGAACAGGCACTCACGCTCCTTCCGCTAAAGGGTCGGCCCAATAAAAAGTAACGAGCGCTACCTCGAGTTCCTGGCTCGCTCAGCCAAAAATTTCCTGGATTTTTGCATTTTATTTTCCTGATTCACTCGATTCAGATAGTTTCCAGTTAGGCAGACGAATGTTGACCGTTGATCGGTGGCACAGTTGACCATTAACTTTTCGGAAAAGTTCACAAAATTAAAACAAATCATGAAAATAAAAAAGTTCAGGACTTTGAAAAAATGCAATAACAAATCACAAAAAAAGAAAAAGTTCATAAACTTGGAATAAATCACAAATCTATCAAAATTTCAAGAATTTGATGAAAGTTCACAAAATCTTAAAATCATGAATTTGACAAAAACTAGTGAATCTGAAAGATGGATAATTTAAAAAAGTCACAAAAAATAGGAAAACTACATGGATTTTTATAAAAAATTCTCTAATTTAAAAAATCATCAATTTTGTAAAAAGGTTCATGTATTTGAGAAAAAATTCATGCCTTTGATAAAAAGTTCACGGATTCAAAAAAAAGTTCACGGATTTGAAAAAAGTTCTTAGGGTTTTGTAAAAAAGGTTTAAAATTTTGAAAAAAAAATGTCGTCAATGAAAAAGGTTCACAAATTTAAAGAAAGTGTTTGAAATGAAGAAACTTTCATTCATTTGAGAAATAAGGAAAATAAAAAATAATAAAGAATAAAGAAAAAGAAAAAAGAAAAAGACAAAATGAAAGACAAAAGAGCATAAAAAAGAAAAAGGAAAAAGGAGAGCAACTAATTGCAGGTTACCCCTTCCTCGGCACCTCAAGTGGTCACTTTTGGTCGCCATGGATGCCAAGTTGCGCGTCTAGCTGCCACCACATGTCACGTGCTGGGCCCTTTGTCTGGGTTTGATTTCCTTTTTTTTTGTGCATTTTCAACTTTTAGATTTATTTTTTACTTTCATTTTCACCCGGTTTTCCGGAGGTTTTGGTGATTTTTTTTGTGAGGAAAAAGATTGTGCTTTCGCAAGACGCACAGATTTGCTTCTCGTGGAGGCACAATCGTGCTTTTCGGAAAGGGAAAACAATTTGTACTTCCATGAGAAACACTTATTTGTTTCTCGTCGAGGCACAGATTTGCTTCCACGCAGTTGTGTTTCTTGGAAAGGGAAAAATATGTGCTTCTCTTTGCTTCTCATGGAGGCAAAAATTTGTTTTCGCGATGTGCTTCTCAAAAAGAAAAGGTTGTGCTTTACAAGAAGTGTTTACTTCTGGTAGAGGCATAGATTTACTTCGGCGCGAAGCAAAGGGGGGGAAAATATTTGCTTTCACGAGAAGCACAAATTTGCTTGTCGTGGGGGCACAGATGTGCTTCGACGAGAAGCACAATTGTGTTTCTTGAAAAGGAAAAAAGTAAACAGAAAAACATACTTTCGGCTCAGGGGTTTTAAATCTAGTTTTAAACATCTCCACGCGAGAAATCCAATGGTGAACACAATTTGGAATTTGGATGCACAGTTCAAGGGATAAAATGATTTTAATAAATGAATCTACGAAAAAGAAAAAATTCCTAAATCGAGACAAATGACACACATGTGCGCGAGTTATCAACGACGGAGAAGATGGGAGTGACATTTGTGATTTTGGGTAAATAGGAGTTACATTCGTTGTGCGCGCTGCTATAGGCGAGCGGGAGCATGACATGCCCTCGTTAAATGGACCGCACCCAAATGCAGCACATTCACATAGGGACAGTTTTTATCTTTTGTTTTCTC
The DNA here is from genome assembly GCF_003073215.2 of Triticum urartu. Classification (NCBI taxonomy): domain Eukaryota; kingdom Viridiplantae; phylum Streptophyta; class Magnoliopsida; order Poales; family Poaceae; genus Triticum; species Triticum urartu. The sequence goes on along the minus strand of NC_053025.1, from coordinate 578,010,883 downwards.
CTTTCTCTTTTATTTTACTTTTTATATCATGTGTATCTAAAAAAAATGTTAGAAATTTCTAAAATATATTAAATATTAAAAAATCAAAATATTTAAAACAGAGTTCATAGATTTAAAAATAAGATTGATTGTTTTTAAATGTTCATCGATTTTTAAGAAGTTTCACACCTTTCGAAAAATATTCGCATATTTTTCACGCAATTTAAAAATTGCTCATGTATTTGAGAAAGTAATATTCCCAGAAGTTAAAAAGTATTCTCGTATTTACAAAACATGTTAACAAACTTCTAAAAATATGTTCACAAAATTTGCACAATATTCATGAAGTATTGAAAAGTGTTTGTGCAATTTAAAAAGTGATAACCAAATTTTGAAAAAAGCGTTGTGTATTTGGGAAAATAATTATGTGTTATTTAAGATGATTTCTTTTCTATGGGAAATACTAATAAGAACAAATAAAAAGAAAAGAAAAGATAAGACACGCAAAAAATAGAAAGGACAAAAATAAAGAACCGGAAACTGGCAACCGGATAAGGCGTGTTTCCAAAAATACCTGCAGCAAACGAAAATCTATCTCTGGACCCGAGCTCATCTGCAACCGCGCTGACGAAAAAAAATCAAAACAAATACTAGAAAAATTCAAAAAATTCCAAATCTTTTCGTGTGGTAGAAAATTTGATGCATGAGACCCGCTCAAAATTTCAAGTCATTTAGATATCTGAGCAGCTCTCAGCAAAAAAGACAAATGTGGGTCTATAAAAATGTTTACTGTTCATGTACTGTTTTGACCCAGTTTCTCTTTTTTGCTGAGAGCTGCGCAAATTTCCAAATGACTTTAAATTTGGAGAGGCTCTCACGCATCAAATTGTTTACCACACAAAAAATATTTAGAATTTTTTGAATTTGTTTTGAATTTTTTATGATTTTTTTGCTAACCGGGTGCAGATGAGCCTGGGCATCGAAACGCCTACTCTACAGCAAAATCCTACTATAACCGCTGGCTGAAAAAACTAAGAAAAAACCGCCTCTGAATTGCACCCCTATTGGAGTGTGGGCTGACACCTACTATATGCGGCATATATTAGGCACATAGTAGATGCTTTCAAAAAGCATGGTCGCCCCTAATTAATTGGAGTTAGTTAATTCATAACACCCCTCCCTAATCATTGTTCCTCCATGTGATCATACGTCATTTTGTTTAAGGTCTACTCCAAAAACCCTTTGGAGGAAATATGAGGATATATGTAATTTGCCATGAAAACTCCTTCGAAAAACCCAATGAAGAAATAGGAACAAATGACATATTATGCATAATGCTTGTATTATTATTGTCTTATTTAAAACCTTATATGGGAAACCATTTAATAAAGAAAATACATAAATGAAAAGAGTGCAATATCAAAGATCTCAGGATCTCGAACAAGTTACCATTAAGGAGTTCCCCCTAAATCTTGCAAATCACGAAGTTGTCTCATACTGATCCCATTAACTTATTACTGAAATGATGAACTTGATAACGACAGTGGAAACAAATCATTGATAACCCATAAGTATAGGAGATCCTTTGTATACTTTTTTGATAAGAAAGAGTGCCGAATCCAACGACGAGCTAAAGGTAGAACTTATGTTCTCTTCAAGTTCTATCGACCATAGATACAACTCTATGCACACCAACATTTGCTTTATCTAGAAACAAGTAATAAACTACTTTGTAGGTGTAACATAATAAGTTTGCAAGATAATAAAGAACGTGAAAATAAAAGTTATGTGCTGTTTTAGTAAAAAAAGCAATTAAGTTAGTATAGCGAGTGTGAAAAAGCGGTGGCAGGATTTACGAAATTGTCCTAGGTAATGGTAACAAAATCGGTAGTCACTATTGCAATTTTATATGAGGGAGTGGCATGAGGTAACATACTTTTCATACTTGAATCATGTGTACTTATGATTGGAACTCTAGCAACCATCCACAAGTACTAAAAATCATTAAGGTAAAACCAACCATAGCTTTAAGTGTAAAGTCCCATTTATTCCCATACGCAACAACCTACTTACCCGAGTTTGTGTTTATGTCGCTCACGCAACTCGGTCGGTAAGCAAACCATGAACATATTGCAACAACCTACAACGGGAATCCCACACGTGTGCGCGACACGAAGAGAACCATAGGAAAACACCAAACTAAAACATGCAGTTCAAACCAATCAAGATCATGAATCTACCCATAGGACAAAAGGGATCTACTCAAATATCATAGGATGGCTACACATCATTGGATAATAATATATAGCATAAAGCACCATGTTCAAGTAGGGGGTACAACGGGTTGTGGGAGAGTGGACCGCTGATACTAGATGAGGGAAGGTGATGGAGGTGTTGTTGAAGATGACACAGTTGTTGGAGTAGATCGCTGTCACACGATGGTTCCCCCGGTGGCGTTCCGGCGCCACCGGGAGAGAGGGGGAGAGGTCCCCCTCCTTCTTCTTGCTTGGCCTCCCCCCTAGATGGGAGGAGGGTTTCCCCTCTGGTCCTTGGCCGCCATGGCTCCCGAAGGGCAGGAGTCCCTCCGAGATTGGATCTGTCGCTCTCTTTGTTTCACGGCCCTCTTTTCTGACCGAACACTGTTTCTTAAATATCTGGAGATTCGTAACTCTGATTGGGCTAAAATTTTGAGGGTACTTTTCTCCAGATATAGCTTCCTTGCAACCGGGACACCCCTAACCGACTTACGAGGTGGCCACAAGTGCAGGGAGCATGCCCTAGGGTAGGGGGCACCCCTTGAGCCTGTGGGCCTTTGGGCCACCCCTTCTGTTGATTCTTGCGCAAAAAATCTCATCAATTCCAATAAAAATCACCGTAACTTATTATCACGCTTGGACTTTGTTTGATATGGATTTTCTGCAAAATACAAAAACATGAAGAAAAAACATAAATTTGCACTGGGCACTAGATTAATATGTTAGTCCAGTAAATCATGTAAATTGTTTCCTAAAGTATGTGAAAATAGTAGGATATTGGCATGTAACAATACAAATTATAGATACATCGAAGACATATCAACATCTCCAAGCTTAATTCCTGCTCGTCCTTGAGTATGTAAATGATAAACAAAGATATTTTTATGTGGAATGCTACCAAGCACAATCTTAATCAAGTAATATAATCATGGCATGAATATTAAGATATGAATGATCCAGGGCAATAGTCTATCATTTGATATAAAGACATCAGTACTCAGGCATACTAACAACAGTCATGCCCTTCAAAATAAAGAATGTTAAAGAACGTCATCCCTACAAAATCATGTAGCTTAGCATGCTTAGTCTTCCTATCATAAAGTATAAATCATGATCACCCCGGTGCCAAACCAAGCAATTGTATCATACTTTTTCTCACTTCAGCCTTTTCAACTACACTAAATACATGAGCATGAGCCATGGACTTAGCACTTTGGATGGCAAAGAGAGTGTTGATTGGGGTTTATAAGGGAAGACCAAATGATAAGAAAGTCTCACATCAACATGGTTGATCGTTAGGCAATGGAGTGGCCTTACAATCGGTGTTAATGAAAGGAGTAGGGATTGCCATGCAAAGGATGCACTAGAGCTATAAGTGTATGAAATCTCCCCTAATACAGATCAGTGGGTTTGCATCCAACTTGCTTGTTCATGAAGACCTCGAGCATTTGAGGAAGTTCGTCATCGGAATATACAAGCCAAGTTATGTAGTGTAAAGATCCCACTAGCGTAGTCATGAAGTATATGAAACTCTCTATATGAAGTACATGGTGCTACTCTGAAGCACAAGTGTGGTAAAAGGATAGTAGCATGCCCCTTCTCTCTTTTTCTCTCTTTTTTTGTTTTATCTTTTTTGGCTCTTTTTGGCCTTTTTAGAACAGTCTCATGGACCTCATCCATACTTTTTCGAGGACTCATAAGTCTCCATCATTCTTTTCCTCACTAGGGCAATGCTCTAATATAATAATGATCATCACACTCTTCTTTAGTTACAACTCTATAAACTGAAAAGGTTGACTACATATGAATGCCTCGGGCGATGTACCAGGATGTGCAATGATCTAGCATAACATGTATAACAATGATAAGCGGTGGTTGCGCCACAAATATCATGTCAGCTCTATATGATCATGCAAAGCAAAATGACAATGAATGCTCAAGTCATGTGAATAGTAACGATGGAAGTAGCATAGCCATATATATATCCCAGAATGCTATGGAAATGCCATAATAGGTAGGTATGGTGGTTGTTCTGAGGAAGGATATAATAGGGCTTATGTGTGATAGTGTATCATATCACAGGGTTTGGATGCACCAACGAAGTTTTCACCAAGTCTCGAGGTGAGAATGGGCAATGCAAAGTACCAAAGAGGCTAGCAAAATATGGATAGGTGGAAGTGCTTATAGTCCAAACTCACATGAGTCATAAAGAACTCATATACTTATTGTGAAAGTTTATTAGCCCTCGAAGCAAAGTACTACTCGCATGCCCCTAGGAGGGAGGTTGGGAGGAGTTAACCATCGTGGGCTCCTGATCCAAACAACACAAAGGATTCCAATCAATGATAAATTACTCTCCAACTTCATTGCAAAACTAGAGGCTATATGTGCATGCTTCAGGAATCACAAACTGTAATATCAATATTTTTACTAACCCATGACAATCAACTAGTACACCCACATATTGCCATCTTAATATCGTAGAACTATTGCAAGAAATCAAACATATGAATTCAGTGACCTACAAGTTTTTTGCATGATTTTATGATTAACCATGTTAGTAACCAATTCCTGATAACTCTCTAAATAGATATAAGTGAAGCATGAGAGTTTAATTCTTTCTACAAAATACTTGGCCAAGCTCTATAAATATAAGTGAACCAAAAGATCATTCTACAAATAATGGTGTACCCAATGTAGAGAAACGAGCATCCAAACTTCAAAAGATATAAGCGAAGCACATGAAGCATTCTATAAAGCCATACTCAAAAGATATAAGTGAAGTGCACAGAGCATTCTATAAATCAACCAAGGACTTTCTAATACTAGCATGGTGCATAGAAGAAAAGGAAAAAAACATACACAAAATACGCTCCAAGAATTTAGGCATATCATGTGAACAAAACAAAAACCGAGACGTACCGATAATTGTCGAGGGAGAAAGATGGGATGCCTCCTGGGGCATCCCCAAGCTTAGATGCTTGGGTATCCTTGAATATTTACTTGGTGTTCCTCGGGCATCCCCAAGCTTGAAATCTTGCCTCTCCTTATTCTTCTCATGTCAATGACTCCTCGGTCTTCGAACACTTCATCCACACAAAACTTAACCGAACTTTTATTAGAGGGTTTAGTACACATAACATCAAATCCCATCATGTCTTGCTATAAAAATATTGTATAATTATAATCCAACATTAAATAATGTATGCTAAAACAATTCTAATGCTCCATATCAATGGGGCTTGGCAAAATTGCAAACACAAGCAGATGAAGAAAATATAACAGCAATCTGTGAAAACTAAAAATAGGACACTCTGTAAAGATGCATATGAAACATACCCTTATGTAACTCTAAAAATTCTGAAAAACTATAACTCCTAAAGGTAAATCTTGTCACATTATTTTTATAATACAATGTATTTGTACATGGGGTAATTATTTTTGTTGATAATTCTCTGTAATTGAAGATTCACAAAGTTCCCATGGGCATGAACAAAAGTTCAAGGACATGCCCAACTTCAACGGTGCTCGTCTTTATCACTTTCACTTTTATTTTTGAAAAAGTTTAGGTTCCCCTCTATATTTTTTTAAAACTTTATAAAAGCACACAATAGAATAAAATGACTCTCTAAAACTTCCGAGTTGTCTAGGGAGCACTTTCGTTAAAGCCATAAAGCTAGGTATAAAGTGCTCGAGTAATTGACCCACTCGGGTCCCAAGTATATGAAACCAATTTTAATTAACAATGATTTATAATTTATTAGTGAGCACAAAGTAGTAACAATAGAGCCTAACTCTCTTCCTATGTATTAGCATGTCATCAAGAACAATTTATGCACACAAAGTAAAGGCCAATGCATAGCATAAGTAGTTTCTTGTAATTTTATCACATTAGAAACATAGAGAGGTGAAGGCGTGGTTCCTCTCCCTAATAGTTGCAAGTAGGAGAAGTGGGCACATGCATATTATATCCACTAAAATCATCATTTGCAACGGTAAAACACAACCCATCAATATAATCCTTAATAAGTGTAAACTTCTCCGATATAGTGTAGTTGGGAGAATTCCAAAAGATAATAGGACTATCATGTGTAGGTGCAATATCAACAATTTCATTCTTAACATAATGAACTATAGCAAGTTCATCTCCATAAGCATCATTCATATTGGCATCGTGGCCACAAGCATAGCAAGCACAAGTTCATCTCCATAAGCATCATTCATATTGGCATCGTGGCCACAAGCATAGCAAGCATCAAGTTCATCAACAAGGGATATTTCAATAGAATCAAAGGGATCATACCAATTATCCATCGGTAAGCACGAAGGGAAATTAAACATGTATGAGTTGAAGGGTTACTCCCATTAGAAGGTGGGCACGGGTAGATAATCCGCTCTTCCTCATTTTGTTCTTCGCTCTCCTCCTCATCTTTTTCATCTAATGTGCTCACAGTTTCGACAATTTCGTCTTCCCATAGATTCCTGCAAAATATTAATCTCTTCTTGGACAGCGGAGGATTGTATTTATAATTTTCATAGAAACATTTAAGTATGGCATAATTTTCAGATCTGTAAAGAGTAGCATCATAATTTTTATACTTTTCAAACAAAGATTCAATTTTATAAGCACACATAAAATCAACAATTTTTTTATTTGTTCCACATCATAGTAATCATATACACCATTAGCATAAGAAGCCAAGGTTTCCTTGTCATTCAATTCACATTGAAAGGGAAGGTGTGCAGTCTCCATCTTAGAGCAACAAGTATAATCATTCAATTCACATTAAAAGGAAAGCACAAATTCAAGCATACCAATGCAAAATTTTAATTTGACCCCATAAGTGTTTCCCTTTTTTTAGACAAGTGATAATCCCTAAAATATTCCCGATGATCCAAAGTATCTCCCATTATCAAGTTGAACGGGGATTTATCAGGATTATCAAAGTAGTATTTAATTTTTTCCACATAACCAACATCGAGGAGGTTCCCAATCTCCATGAGTAGCAAGTACACCTATTTTTTTGGTTAAAATAGAAAATAAAATCTATTTAGAGATAAAGCCAACAAGCGCACAACAGAATATTCACCCCGTGCTATTGGTCCCTGGCAACGGCGCCAGAAAAAGGTCTTGATAACCCACAAGTATAGGGGATTGTTTGTATCCTTTTTATATAAGTAAGAGTGTCGAACCCAATGAGGAGCTAAAGGTGGAATTTATATTCTCTTCAAGTTCAATCGACCACCGATACAACTCTATGGACACCAATGTTTGCTTTATCTAGAAACAAGTAATAAACTACTTTGTAGGTTTAACGAGATATGTTTGCAAGATAATACAGAACGTGAAAATACAAGTTAGGTGTTGTTTTAGTAAAAGAACAATTAAGTTAGTATAGCGAGTGTGGAAAAGTCATGGTAGGATTTGCGAAATTGTCCTAGGAAAAGATAATAAGATCGGTAATCACTATTGCAATTTTACATGAGGGAGAGGCATGAGCTAACATACTTTTCATACTTGGATCATATGCACTTATGATTGGAACTCTAGCAAGGATCCGCAACTACTAAAGATCATTAAGGTAAACCCAACCATAGCTTTAAGTGTAAAGTCCTCTTTATTCCCATATGCTACAACCTACTTACCCAAGTTTGTGTTTATGTCGCTCACGCAAGTCAGTCAGTAAGAAAATCATGAACATACTGCAAAACCCTACCACGGGAATCCCACACGTGTGTGTGGCACAGAGGGCACCGTAGGACAGCACCAAAATAAAACATGCAGTTCAAACCAATCAAGATCATTAATCAACCCATAGGATAAAAGGAATCTACCCATACATCATAGGATGGCGACACATCGTTGGATAATAATATATAACATAAGCACCATGTTCAAGTAGGGGGTAGAGCAGGTTGCGGGAGAGTGGACCGCTAATAGTAGATGAGGGAGGGTGGTGTAGGTGTTGATGAAGATGATGGAGTTGTTGGAGTAGATCGCCTTCACACGATGGTTCCCCGGGTGGCATTTCAGCGCCATCACGAGAGAGGGGGAGAGGTCCCTCCTTCTTCTTCTTCTTATTGCTTGGCCTGGGAGGAGGGTTTCCCCTCAGGTCCTTGGTTGCCATGGCTTCCGGCGGGCAGGAGCCCCTCTGAGATTGGATCTCTCTCTCTCTCTCTCTCTATCTCTCTCCCTCTCCCTCTCCCTCCCTCTCTCTCTCTCTATTTCCGTTCTATTTTGAACCATTGTTTTCTGGTGGAACACTGTTTCTTAAATATCCGGAGATCCGTAACTCCGATTGGGCTAAAATTTTGAGGAGATTTTTCTCCAGATATTAGCTTCCTTGCGGTCGAAGGACACCCCAACCTACTTACGAGGTGGCCACAAGTGCAGGGCATGCTCCTTGAGCTCGTAGGGCCTGTGGGCCACCCGTTCTGTTGATTCTTGCGCGAAAAATCTCATATATTCCATAAAAAATCATAGTGACTTTTTATCACGTTTGGACTTTGTTTGACATGGATTTTCTGCGAAATACAAAATATGCAAAAAAAACAAGAATTGCAATGGGCACTAGATTAATATGTTAGTCCAAGAAACTGTTGGGTTTCGTAGTAATTTCAAAAAATTTCCTACGCTCACGCAAGATCATGGTGATGCATAGCAACGAGAGGGGCGAGTATGATCTACGTACCCTTGTAGATCGACAGCGGAAGCGTTTAGTTGATGTAGTCGTACGTCTCCACGGCCCGACCGATCAAGCACCGAAACTACGACACCTCCGAGTTCTAGCACACGTTCGGCTCGATGACGATCCCCGGACTCCGATCTAGCAAAGTGTCGGGGAAGAGTTCCGTCAGCACGACGGCATGCTGACGATCTTGATGTACTACTGCAGCAGGGCTTCGCCTAAGCACCGCTACAATATTATCGAGGACTATGGTGGAAGGGGGCGCCGCACACGGCTAAGAATATGATCACGTGGATCAACTTGTGTTGTTCTGGGGTGCCCCTGCCTCCGTATATAAAGGCTCAAGGGGGGGGGTGCGGCCGGCCTAGGAGAGGCGCGCCAGGAGGAGTCCTACTCCCTCTGGGAGTAGGATCCCCCCCCCCAATCCTAGTTGGAATAGGATTCGCGGAGGGGGGAAAAGAGAGAGGGGGGCCGGCCCCCTCTCCTTGTCCTATTCGGACCAAGGGAGGGGAGGGGCGCGCGGCCCATCTAGGGCTGCCCCTTATCTTTTCCACTAAGGCCCACTTAGGCCCATATAGCTCCCGGGGGGTTCCGGTAACCTCCCGGTACTCCGGTAAAATCCCGATTTCACCCGGAACACTTCCGATATCCAAACATAGTCGTCCAATATATCGATCTTTACGTCTCGACCATTTCGAGACTCCTCGTCATGTCCCTGATCTCATCTGGGACTCCGAACTCCTTTGGTACATCAAAACTCATAATATAACTGTCATCGAAACCTTAAGCGTGCGGACCCTACGGGTTCGAGAACAATGTAGACATGACCGAGACACGTCTCCGGTCAATAACAAATAGCGGGACCTGGATGCCCATATTGGCTCCTACATATTCTACGAAGATCTTTATCGGTCAGACCACATGACAACATACGTTGTTCCCTTTGTCATCGGTATGTTACTTGCCCGAGATTCGATCGTCGGTATCTCAATACCTAGTTCAATCTCGTTACCGGTAAGTCTCTTTACTCGTTCCGTAATACATCATCTCACAACTAACTCATTAATTGCAATGCTTGCAAGGCTTTTGTGATGTGTATTACCGAGAGGGCCCAGAGATACCTCTCCGACAATCAGAGTGACAAATCCTAATCTCGAAATACGCCAACCCAACATGTACCTTTGGAGACACCTGTAGAGCACCTTTATAATCACCCATTTACGTTGTGACGTTTGGTAGCACACAAAGTGTTCCTCCGGCAAACGGGAGCTGCATAATCTCATAGTCATAGGAACATGTATAAGTCATGAAGAAAGCAATAGCAACATACTAAACGATTGGGTGCTAAGCTAATGGAATGGGTCATGTCTATCAGATCATTCACCTAATGATGTGATCCCGTTAATCAAATAACAACTCTTTGTTCATGGTTAGGAAACATAACCATCTTTGATTAACGAGCTAGTCAAGTAGAGGCATACTAGTGACACTCTGTTTGTCTATGTATTCACACATGTATTATGTTTCCGGTTAATACAATTCTAGCATGAATAATAAACATTTATCATGATATAAGGAAATAAATAATAACTTTATTATTGCCTCTAGGGCATATTTCCTTCAGAAACCATATAAATTGTTGCCCAAATTATGTGGAAATAATAGGATATTAGCCTGAAACGATAACAAAATTATAGATATGTCGAAGACGTATGAATCACCAATGTTATTGCATGACTTCACTTGCAAAATATGTGTCTCCCCATTTCTCTGCAACGCATGGGGATAAAATTTCTTGGCAATATGCATTGTAATATCGCTCTTTATATAACATGTAGTTGTATTCATAATACGAGAAACGTCATCTTCATACATAATGATGGGTAATTCCAAAGAACCAATCCCACTTGAACTTTTAACAAAGTTCATCATCTTTGATGCCATGCATAATGATGGCACTCCGTTGATGCTTTATACAAATCAAATATTTCAGAATGAGTATTTGATGTGGGCATGTGGCGACTAAAGTATATTCTATTAAATTTCATGACATGGCTGTACCTCCATTCAATAAGATAAACCTTATATGTTATCCGCTATGACAGAGACCTAATAGATAACTAGCATCACAATATCCAACGATGGTCTTATCTTTATTTTCGCATCAAACAAACCAAGATCGATGGTGCCTTGAAGATATCTAAAAATATCCATCATAGCAGCCTAACACCTTTTCATTGGTGCTACACTTATCTAGGCGATAAATCCATTGTAAATGATAAACCAGGCCTGGTACAATTTGCTAGATACACAAGTGCTCTGATTAAACTGAGTTATGGAAACCCAGGTCCATCTGTGCCATTGAGGGATATGTGAACTTTTCAAGTATCCTTTGGATATATTCAGATTGCTGAAAAGGTATTCCTGAAGGAATATGCTCGAGTTGGAAACCCGAGAAAATGTTCTTGCCAAAATATCTCAAACTTGGTCTTAAGATGATTACTTGCCTGATATATTTTTTACATAGTTCCAGTGATATTCAAATCATCAATATACATTTTTATTTATCAAAACCCATCTCTGGATATATCGACGGACAAACGTGGGAAATGCTCATTGTTCGAGTAATACTTCTAACAGAGGCACTCACTTAGTTGGTTGTACCACATTATTTTCGGCTGCTTCAAACCATAAAACGACTACTGTAGCTTTTTGCCATGCAGGTCGCGATTAGCTTCCGGATTCAGAATCTTTATCCACAGAGGAACTTTTATATAGATGTATGAATCAAGTGACCCATATGAATATGCATTCACAGCATCCATTGGTTGGATAGGAAATTTATCTCACTTCCAGAGATATCAAATATTGGAATAATATTCCACTTGTAACAGGAGAATATGTTTCATTGCAATGATGTCGGGTCTCTGCGTGTACCCATGTACTACAAGCCTCACTTTATATCACATCAGCTCATTTTTTTCCTTTCTCTCATGATGAAACTCATCTCACTCCCCAGGGAACATTTCTAAGGAGTGGGTATTACCAAATATGTCACTACCCCTCTTCTTCGCAACAACTTTAATTCATCCTTAGTCGCTACCTTCCATTCGGACCATCCGGCGCGCTCAAGGCACTCGTCTGTGCATGGACTTAGGTTCTGGATCCAATCTGACATTTTTTGCTCCCCCGTGGATGTGGCATAAAGCATATGTTTTTTGTTATTTGTGTACCAAGGGTTCACTCTGCCATGCATGGAATTCGTGTTCCAATGGTCTAGCATCCTTCATGCCCCACTAGGGCATATGTCATGCAGTCGATGTCCGCACAACACCATGAAGAAATCATGAAAACCATATTACAAAGATCAAATGAATTACCACATTTTATACACATGATAAGATAGGGTTCCTCCATGTTCCTAGGGAGTCAGGAAACTACTCAAGCATTAATGCACAAGTCAAAAATGAGATAGCTATGCAAATCTAAGATGACTAATTAATCTAATCTTTGTAAAAGTCCACAACGAATTTGAGATCAAAATGTACAAGTTCGCATATTACAATGAGATGGTGTGAGAGTCGATTTCATAGGCATGGATGACGTGAATGTGGTGGATCTCACTATATTTCGCCTCTCCTTTCAAGTTATTGGCGGTGGTGGATGCTCTCTTGCCAACCCCCCTCCAACGTCGATAAGGAGGCAGGGTTCTGGTGTTGTTTACTCTCCTTGGAGTCTCTATGTTCGTCCCCTTTGCAAACCACTTGCACAACAGAAATATACTTGATCTTTTCATGCATGCGACACCTCGTATGGGCACATGTGCTCGTACCATGCTTGGCTAATGTTATGTACTGTTAATGTAGGCAGATGGATTTTCACCTCCGTTGGCTTTGGTTCTCCTTTTGGAAGATTTTCAATTAGTCAAATCTTCATATTTTGCACCCCAAAAAAGGAGTTTACCTTTAATGTTCCAGGTTCTCTTTGTCTTGCACTCACGGTGAAATCAATACAAAAGGGCAAAACAAACATGGTAAAATACTAAAAATCCTATCCCTACAATGGAAAAACACTAATGAAAACATGAAGCGAAATGCATGCATTAGTTTACCACACACCTTCTTGATTAGAAGCCTATAAGGCCATTTACCGAGTAAGGCATTTTTTTGCTTTGAGATCATATATACCAAGACCTCCCTAGACTATTAGTCCGCAAACAACATCCTATTTTGTCAACCTATACTTTTTGTTTTCGTTGTGACTTTGCTAGAAAATCTGGACCTAAAGTAATCTAGCCTTGCAGAACCCCTTTTGGTACTTGGAAAAAGAGAGCATAAGTAGAACCATGTTTGTGAGTACCGAGTTTGTTAAAACAAGTCATCTCCCAAATCGAGAGCAACTTGCCTTTCCAACTACTCAGATGTTCTCTAATCACTTCTCGACATATTTTTAATCCACATTTGAGAGGCACCAATAATGGATAGTCAATGTGTCAATGTTAAATAACATTGAAGACGGTGGATCACCCTGACGGAGTCTCTTTTCTATCTGAAAGTACTGGCCAACACCATGATTGATTTTTATAGACTAAATGACAAGTTATGATAATCTGCATGGAAAATCATGAACTTTTCTTGAGGGGTTCTACCGAAGCAACCTCGATGTATATTCACCTTTATTCTGTGATTGCATTTTTTTTGGTAGCATACCAAGCTGTCCGATTGGTCCTTTCTATTTTTATTTTATCCTTAAGGTGTATGCTAATTACTAATTTTCTATGTTTTGCATATATGAGCATGCGCAAAGGGGTGCACTCATGAGTTATCTCATCATTTGGGCTTTGATTATTGGAAGTGTATTTAATATTTATAAGGTGAAACACCAATATAATTATGATCATCTTGGGCATAAGGGCATCTCCAACTGTCGGATTCAAGGCTCTGCAGACCTGAGAAAGGTTCAAACTCTGGGGCATGTGCGAAGAACTCAACCTCTCCAGTCAGGCAACTCGTCGCTCTCATGGCCTAGCTCGATTAACAGGAAAGGAAAGGGACACGACAATTTACCCAGGTTCGGGCCACCTTGCGGTGTAAAACCCTACTCCTGCTTTGGGGTGGATTAGCCTCGCGAGGGGCTGAGGATGAATTAGTACAGGGGAAGAACAACCTCAGAAGGTATGTTCTTGTGTTGGTGTGACAGAGAAGTATCCCGCAGGTCTCTCCTCTCTACGGTGGTGGCTAAGCTATATTTATAGGGGCCTTGGTCCTCTTCCTCCAAAACGAAGGTGGGAAGGGATCCCACAGTGGCCAATTTTAAAGGGGGACAAGTAGTACATCCTATCCTGACGAAAGGTGGTCTTCGCGTGCAAAACGCGTGCTAGTGACGTCGTGGTGGGCTCGGTGATGACATCCGTCCTGCCGTCCTGGCGGTCTTGGTCTCTTTGCAGTGGAATGGAAACCTTTGGCTGAGTCCTCAGGACCCCGCGCCTGCACTTGCCTCCTTAGCACCAAAGAGGAAGCCTGTCGCTCTGCACCCGCTAGCGCCCGCCTGGCCTTGGTCGTCATGGCTTGCGTCACCCAAACCTCATGAGGTGGGTGCTTGCATAGGAATCTCTGCTCCTCAGGAGGCCACCTAGGGAGGCCGCTCCCTCAGGAGGTCTTGGTGTCATTCGCCTCGCGAGGCTTGGCCCCTTGCGACGGTCTTGTCTTGTCGAAGCTGAAGATGGGTTGTACCAGGCCATCGATGGAGCCACGCCGTGGGCCACAGGTAGGCAAGTTTGGGTACCCTGGTTCCTAGAACGCCGACAGTAGCCCCTGGGCCCAAGTGATACGTCTCCAACGTATCTATAATTTATGAAGTATTCATGCCAATATATTATCATTCTTGGATGTTTTACAATCATTTTATAGCAACTTTGTGTAACACCCAATATGCGACTATACTCCATACGTGTCAAGGCACGACTTGGGGTATAAGCGCATATTGGTATGGTCGCAAGAGTGGTTGTATCTTTGCACATCTCATGTACTGAATAGATAGAATACGAGCTTTGGCTTACAATCACCACAATGTCACACAATATCATCAAGTTATACAACCATTCAAGATGAACACAAAGTTCGGCTATGGACGAAATCAAACAAATAAAAGACAACCACCCAAGCTAAGTCTCGATCGACCCTACTGGGCACCACTACTGATCATCCGGAAAGGAACCATAGTAACGGCCACGGTCCTCATTGAACTCCCACTTGAGTTCAGTGGCATCACCTGCATTAGTCTCATCGGTACCTGCAACTGTGTGTGTAGTGTCTGGTGAGTCACGAGGACTCAACAATCTCAAAACCCGCGATAGCAAGACTATTTAAGCTCATAGGAAAAATATGGGTATATGGTGGAGTTGCAGCAAGCACTAAGCATTGTATGGTGGCTAGCTTACGAATATTAGAATAAGGTGAGATACTACGCAACGGCCGTAATCTAGTAATGATCAAGAAGTGATCCTGAACTACTTACGTTCAAGCATAACCCAACCGTGTTCACTTCTCGAACCTCATCAAAAAGAGACCATCACGGTTACACACGCGGTTGGCACATTTTAATTAAGTTAAGTGTCAAGTTCTCTACAATCGGATATTAAAAACTCCCATCTGCCACATAACCGCGGGCATGGCTCTCGAACGTTTAAACCCTGCAGGGGTGTCCCAACTTACCCTATTTACAAGCTCACGATCCGTGGAGACAATCCTTCATTGCGGGACCCTCCGATCAGACTCGGAATCCCAATGGACAAGACATTTCAACAATGGTAAAACAAAACCAGCAAGACCGCCCGATGTGTCGACAAATCCCGATAGGAGTCGCATGTATCTCATTCTCAGGACACACCGGATGGGCAAGACGTCGGGTTGGCTGAGACCCTGGTTGCCAGGGGGCGCTGGACATCGCCCAGGTTGGACCAGCACTCAGAGGAACACTGGCCCAGGTTGTTGATTAAGAATCCTCGGGTTAATTACTCCCTATGCATATTTTAGTTGCTATTAGGAAAATGGTAAAACCAATGTTGGGCCTTGCTGGAAGAGCTTTATTCAAAGCGAACTATCAAGAGGGGCCCATAAACCCTCACCGTGTTAGGGACGCAAAAATCAAGGAACATAACACCGGTATGACGGAAACTAAGGCGGCAAGAGTGGAACAAAACACCGAGCAAAAGGCCAAGCCTTCCACCCTTTACCAAGTATATAGATGCATTAATTAAATAAGAGATATTGTGATATCCCAACATATCCATGTTCCAACATGGAACAGCCTGCACTGCACCTGCAACTAGCAACACTATAAGAGGGGCTGAGCAAAAGCGGTAACATAGCCAAACAACGGTTTGCTAGGAAGGTGGGTTAGAGGCTTGACATGGAAATAAAGGATTCTTGATAACAAGTGGTAGGTAGCGCGACATAGCGATAGAACGAACAACTAGCAAGCAAAGATAGAAGTGATATCGGGGGTAATGATCATCTTGCCTACAATGTTTTCAGAGGTATCGAATCCTTGCTCCTCGTGAACGTACTCGACAGGGTCCTCGAACGCGGACTCATCTCCCGGCTCTACCCAAAGCAAGAACACAAGCAAGGGAACAACAATAAATCACGGTGCAATGCACAAGCAACATGATGCAAGACATGGCATGGGATGCAATATATGATGTGCAATGCATATGGGTACTCTCGAAGGGGAAAGATGATCATGGCATTAACTTAGCAAACCAAGCATGCCACTGGATAGATTGGGAGATTTCAGTTGAAATCAATATGAAGATCACCGAAAACAGATGCACAGTTTGCAAATGACAAGCTAAACAAGATATGATGCAATCTGCTTAACACGGCAACATGGCCACTTGGATGCAAGTTTAAATATGCTACAACACCCAAACATGAAAACACAATACATGGCAGTAAAGTACAGGTGAAGCTCTACAAATCATGAACTCTGAGCTACTGCTAGAACTCATTAGAACATGTCTAAAACATCATGGCAAAAATGCAAAAGATATCAGGTTAACAGACTTAGCAGAAATTCACTGAGCATTAGGTGGCAAAGTTTATGCATAGTAAACTATATGCTTCAGGAACATATCATGGCAAACTTGAGCATGGCATGCTAGTACTAAATGCAAGCAACAAGACTCCCTTACTGAACTTGCTCCAAAGATCCACAGAAAAGATGATTGCAAACATGGCAAATGATATGAACAGATTTCAGACTTGGTAGAATTACATGGCATGGCCGAAACAGATTCAAGATAGCAACTTTGCAATCTTGTGGCACTCATCACAGTGCACTTCATGGCATGGAATAAAATCTAGCATGGAGTAGACATGAAAAGGAAGCTACACATGTGCCAAAATACCACATAGCATGTTTGAATTTAATCACACAAAAATGACAAAACAGTAACATGATGTAAAATGACATGGTCATGAACTTGCTCAAATGCAAAAACTAATGCCACCACTGGATTGGTGGGATTTTTCTACCCCCAAAACATATATAATATGCATATGCTACTATAGAAAAATGCTCACAAATGCTATAAGTGAAATACTGCCATAAATCGAAATTGACAGAAAAGGTAATTTCGAAAACTGGAAATGTCCAGAAATGGACTAGCTTGAAATGGAAAGATTCCATATCCAGAAATGGAATATCCCTGGAATTAAAAACGAAAGAAAAGGAAAAAGAAAGGGAGAGGGGATGACAGGTGGGACATGGTCCCCTGAGAGGCTGACGGGTGGGCCTAGCTTGTGTGTGGCTAACTGGTGGGGCCCACGGGGTCCCACATGGTGCCCGAGCAGAGGAAACAAGGGAGGGCACTGGTGACGGGTAGAACGCGGCGGAAGGCTCGCCGGAGTTGCTCCGGTGGCCAAAAGGAGCGGCAGAGACGCGCAACAGGGTCGCATGGAGAAACCGCACACCCGTTGGGAACTCGATGCACCTAACGACAACGAAGGCAACGCCGGTGATGTGCGGCAGAGGCGGTGACGACGCACTCGCGCATGGCGGTGAAACGGCCTAACCTAACGACTAACGGCAATAGCGGGCCCTTCGCGACACGGCGACGTCGACGGGCAAGAGCGAAAGCACTATGGGGGTCAGGGTCCTCGCCGGTGACGAGGTCCGACGGAGAGGCATTTGGGCATGCGTGGCTAAGGATGCTAGAGCGAGCGAACAAAGGGGAAAGAAGGGTGGGGTGACGCAGCTGCTCACCACGATCACGGCAGTGGCCTCGGCTGATCGGGAGGTGGACGAAGTCGACGATGAGGGTGATCAAACAGCTGCGGTGGCCGAAGTCGAAGACAAGGAAGAAGACGACGCAGATGAGGCCCTCGGATCCACCTAGTCGACGTCGTGGAGGTAGCCGATGATGGGGAAGGACACGGTTGGCGAGGCGGAGGTCGACGGTGAGCACGCCGATGACGAGGCCGCGCTCCCAGATGTGCTCGGGCATGGCGGGGAACGGCGGATCTGGTGGCTAAACTCAACTGGCGGCGGCGGATGGGAGAGCGAAACCCTAGAGAGTCAGGTGACATGGAGAGGGGGTTTAAAAGGGGGCTAGGGAGACGAGTGCACGCCGTTGCGCTCGGCCATGGCATGTGCGCGCTTGCGAGGGGGACCGAGGAGGAAGAAGATGGGTGAGGGGTGTAGCCAGGGTCGCTGGTGGATGCGGCCGGCTTGGCCGCGTGGGCGCGAAGCAGAGGGGGTGCGCGGGTGCGTGGGTGAGAAAGGGGAAAGCGTCGCATGGGCGGGCTGGCACGTGTGCTGGTGGGCTGCGGGGCGCTGGGCGCTGCTGGGGCGGCATGGAGGCCGAGGCCCAGGTGGCTGCTGCCGTGCTGCTCCTCTCTCTTTTCCCTTAATAATTTCCCTCAAACAGAAAACTAAAGGGAAAAGTGCATGGGGCTAGAAGAAGAATTTGAGAATTGTAAAAATATCCCCAAGCTCCTGGAATTATGCCTTAATAAAGAAAATTGATTTAGACATTTTTAGAGGAAGAAAAATAATTCAAGTTTGAATTAAATTCAAACTTGAGCCATTTTAAACCCTAACCAAAACAACTTCAAAAGAGATGAAATTTGATAGAGAGGTCTAGGGGATGGTGCTAGATTATTGGGGAAAAGTTGAACATTAATTAAGGCCAAATAATGTTGCTTGCCAACATAGAGAAAAGAAATAGGTGGAGAGAAGAGGGGAATAATGATGATGCCATGACTTGTTTATGCTCCACACTAAATGACCATAATGCACATGATGATGGAGATGCAAAATGACCCAAGCACACACAACACTTAGTCAGATCATGATGCACATATGGATGGCAAAACAAATAAAACAAAGAAATAACAAGACAAAGCAATAAGAAACAAAGCAAAATCCCAAATGAAACCAACAAGGAGGAGAACACTTGGGATTGATCATGACAAGGTTGGATACATTGCCAAATATGAAAGTTTTACATCTGGGGTGTTACACTTTATATCATTTTTTGGGACTAACCTATTGACCCAGTGCCAAGTGCCAGTTGCTGTTTTTTGCTTGTTTTTTACATCTCAAGAAATCAATATCAAACGGAGTCCAAACACCGCGAAACTTTTTGGAGATTTTTTTGGACCAGAAGGAACCCAATGGGCTAGAGCTGCACTTGGGGGGGTGCCCTGAGGGGGGAACAACCCACCAGGGCGCGCCAGGGCCCTCTGGCGCGCCCAGGTGGGTTGTGCCCACCTCGGCGGCCTCCCGCACCCCCTCTTTGCACTATAAATTCCCAAATATTCCGAAACCCTTTGGGGTTAACCTAGATCAGAAGTTCTGCCGCCGCAGGGCTCTGTAGCTACCGAAAACCAATCTAGACCCATTCTGGCACCCTGCCGGGGGGGTCATCTCTGGTGGCCATCTTCATCATCCCTACGGCCACCACGATGAGGAGGGAGTAGTCCACCCTTGGGGCTTAGGGTTTGTACTAGTAGCTATGTGATTAATCTCTCTCTCTCTCTCTCGTGATCTATATCATGGGATTTGTTAATATAGTCGGATCATATGATGTTTCTCCCCTCTACACTCTTGTTGTGATGAATTTAATCTTTACCCTTTGAAGTTTTGTCTTGTCGGATTGAATATTCAGATATGAGAACGCATGATATATGTCTTGCGGTGTGAATACTTGAGGTGACAATGAGGTATCATATTGATTCACTTGATATATGTTATGGCATTCAACTCACGGATTCCCGCGGTGATATTGGGGTAATCTATGCATAGGGGTTGATGCACGTTTTTATTATCCTTTCTCCGACGGAAACTTTGGGGTCTCGTTGTAGTTCTTTGTGTGGATTGAGTATTATGAATATGAATATGCTTTGGTGTTATTCTAGTACGAACTCTAGGATAGATCGAACGGGAAAATAGCTTTGCGTTATTTTAGTACGAACTCTTGAATAGATCGAATGGAAAAAATAGCTTTGAGGTGGTTTCGTATCCTACAAACAATTTCTATCTTTTGTTCTCTGCTAATAGGAACTCGGGAGTGATTCTTTATTGCACTTCACTGGTACAGCGACGTCCTAAACAAATGGTTTAAAACCCCTTTCCATGACGGCCTTTGGAACCGTCACCAAGTGAGTGTCGGCGATAGGGGGGTCCTTCCCACACGACTCAGAAATCGTCGGGGATAGGCCCTCGTGGGACCTAGGCTGGGGCCGTGTGTGATCGGGCGAGGCATGGAAACTCAATCATTTCTGTAGGTATGTACATCCCACACGGTGAATCCCAAAAATCATTTCCGTAGGTATGTACATCCCACGCGGTGAATCCCAGAAATCATTTCCGTACGTATGTACATCCCACACGGCGAATCCCAGAAATCATTTCCATAGGTATGTTCATCCCACACGGTGAATCCCAGAAATCATTTCCGTAGGTATGTACATCCCACACGGTGAATCCCAGAAAATCATTTCTATAGGTATGTACATCCCACACAGTTTTTTGTGTGGAAACGTGTGTGCAAGGTGGTCTAACGCAAACAGTTCGCTGTCGGAAGTCGTGTGTGATTGTTAGTTGATAGAACATGCCTACTTTCTAGAAACTGTGTGGGTTGTTTGAGTTCATCGCCCATGGTGCTTTCTGAGTAACCGTTTGCAATAGAAAACCCCAATAAGCAGGGTAATTAGCCTATTATTGATAATCCATGCACTAATCAAACTGATGTTTCTTATAAAACACGCCAGACATATCCGTATAAAAGCAACCAGGATTTCATAATCGAATTACATCAGATAGCTTCAGCACTCAGTTACGCCATTACACAACAGCACCAAGTTTCACATGCAGCATCAAAAACCTTTGGAAAGTAGCATCATACACGGTAAATAGACAGATGAATCTCATCTGGGAAACTGCAGAAGCGGAAGGCAAATATTGAGCCTTCAGTGATGTTGAATGTCCTTGCAACTTTAGGCCAGTGGCTATGGATAATTGCCTGCCCAACCTTCGTCCTCTTCAGCAAGACTTCAATATTGTACCGTGGGTGTTGAATGAATACCTTCCTCGCCTCTTGACCATGCAGGTGGTTTGAGAGGTAATCATCGGTGAACTGCTTTGAAAAGTACCGAAAACAAAGTTATGCATCAGTCGTTGTTGTAAATTTTGAAATGGCGCAAGGGGTTAAAACAACGTAAAAGAGTTGGTACCATCCTATAGTTGACTGATGTCTTCTTCATTGTGCAAACAAAGATCTTGTTGTTATTCATCGCAAGTTTATTCATCCTAACAATCTTTCTGAGTTTCTTGACTTGACTGATATTCATGGACATCTCATTTCCCCATGTGCAAAATGGGTTGAACAGTGGGTCTAAGCCTCTGACAGCAGGACCTACATGTGCGAGACCAAATTGTAAGAAACCTAAATATTAGAATGATTCCTGCGACTGCACAATAATGTGCTATTAGCCAAAGGACCCTGCTTGAACAAACCTCGATGGTAAACCGCAGTGTCTCCCATTGTTCCCTGCAACACACATAAGGAAGAGCTTGATCAGGTTAACTGAGAGTTGCCATACTATCAGTAGAATATGTATTGAGTATAGCCAAATTCGATTGGTGTCACATGCATAACAATACAAAATTGTACCCACAGCAAATGGAAATCAAATTGCAGAACTGAACCAAATAGTTAAATGGAGAACAGACCAAATGAACCAAAATAGTTAACTGAGCACGACATTGCAGAATAGAAACATGTACTAGAAGATAAGACAGTCAACAAAACAAAGAATGCTTGAGAACAGTACTACGAAATGTAGCAATTGTTGGACCAAAGTATTAACTGAACATTACATTTCAGAGGACCAAACTGTTAACTGAACATCAGATTGCATATTAACATTACAGAGGACAAATCACTAGAAGGCACTGGCGGTGGCCTCGAGAAAACATCACGAACTGTATTTTAAAGTAGACAACCGCACGGCGGTGTTGACGGTGGCCTCGAAGATAAGGTTCTCCTCCAAGATCTGGCGGTCGACACGCATGTCAGCCATAGCGACCTCGTTCGTGCGTGCGACCGCATTATACTTAGCTCCATGTTATACTGCATGTAAAATGGTTGTGAGCGGCGCTTAATTGGAGGAGGGGGCGGTGATTTTGGTGGAAGGTGTCGCTCTGTCAGTCGGGGCATGTGGGACGGGAAAGGAGGAGGATGGTGTGGGTGGGGTGTGGATTACCTGACCATATCGACGAGGCCGCGTAGCAAGAAGAAGGGTCGGCGGCGAGGAGGCCGCGCAACAAGAAGAAGGGTCGCCGGCAAGGAGGCGGCGCTGCAAGAAGATGGGTCACCGGTGAGGAGGCGGCGCTGCAAGAAGAAGGGTAGCCGGCGAGGAGGCGACACTACAAGAAGAAGGGTCGCCGGCGAGGAGGCAGCTGCATTGCCCACGATGCTGCTATAGCTCCCACATGTCGAAGCACGACTTAGAGACATAACCGCATGTTAGCAATGTTGCAAGTGAGGTAATCTTCACACAACCCATGTAATACATAAGGAAAGAAGGTACATAGTTGGCTTACACTCGCCACGTCACAC
This sequence comes from Triticum urartu, assembly GCF_003073215.2. Taxonomy (NCBI): domain Eukaryota; kingdom Viridiplantae; phylum Streptophyta; class Magnoliopsida; order Poales; family Poaceae; genus Triticum; species Triticum urartu. The sequence continues at coordinate 577,987,832 of NC_053025.1, read as the reverse complement.
AATGCATAAATAACATTACATTCATCCAGATACAATCAAGGTCCGACTACAGAACCAAAATAAAGAACAACCCCAAATGCGACAAAGTCCCCGATCGCCCCAACTGGGCACCACTACTGATCATTTGGAAAGGAAACTGTCGTGGTTTTGTCACGGCAGATGTCCTAGAGAGAGGACTTAGTCGTGGAGCCATCGCGACGGGTTAGCTTGAAGGGGTTAAAGCGGACATAGGGACGCAAGAGAGTTTATACTAGTTCGGCCCCTTCAATGAAGGTAAAAGCCTACGTCTAGTTGTGATGGAATTGATGGGGTTTTGATGACTAGGGAGCAAACAAGCTTCGCCTATGTCTCGAGTTGTTGCCTGTTGTCCTTGAACCGCCATCGGGTCGTCCCCTTATATACACGGGTGACTCCCGTCGTCTTACAGAGTCCCAATACTGGCTCATAGATGTGTCCGGTTTGGTCTCTACTTATTCCTAACTTACAATACAAGTTAACTACTAACGCCGGTTTACGGCTACAGGCCTTGAACCGACCATGGGCCTTGAGCCCTCCTCTGTCTTCTTGGGCTTTAACATACTTAACTACTGACGAAGTTAACCCGGCCCAGATAGGCCGATTTACGCCCAGTATTAATATCCCCAACATTAGGCCCCAGATTGATTTTAACGGGTTCATGTCAATCCTTTAATAAAAGCTTCATCTTCAACATCTTCTTAAAAATTGGTAAACTGCCATGATGTCATCTTCTTTGATTGCTGTAAACCGGAGTGACGTCACCTGTCATAACGAAGCTATCCATTATGCTTCTTTGTTTAATAGATCGGCAGAAATCGAGGCGATAGCTCCGTTTTGTGGCCCCTTGATTGTCGCGCCTGACTCATGTTCTTTCGCCTTATAAATAGGACCGAAGGGCCATTTCTTTTCTCCTTCCGTGCCTTCTTCGTCTTCCTCGCGTCGCCAGCCTCGGAGCTCCGCCGCCGCCGTCGACCTCTGCCTCATCCTTGGCCGCTGCATCAACCTGAGCGCACCAGAGCATCGCGGCAACTTTCCGCATCTTCCTCAGCTCCGGTAAATCTTCTATCCTTTCCCCCGTAGATCTAACCTAGGGTTTCGCAGTTCTTCAGTGTTCATCGTCTGCCTCTTGCTCATACGATAGATCTTTAGATGAATCCACAAATCTTTACTCCGTGCAATGATAGTTGTTTGACCTTCACCTTCACTTATGCATCTCAAACCATAGATCTATATGAACGTTTTGCTCATTGGTTCGGTACTGCTCCTTTGAACCTCTAAGTATTTATCTCTTTTCTGAACTTGCTTCAGATCCAATGCTATAAGGAAATCTTGTGAAACCTGTTTCTACGTACTTGCCCATCTGCAATGCTTAGATCAGGCGGTTTAACCTTATAGAAAAAATTTCCAAACCGGTATATGCCATTAGTCCCCTTATTGAACCGCCAGATGCTTGTTGCTTCATAAAACTCCGGTTCAGATAGTTCTGTCTCTGGTTTAACAGTGCCCATACCAATGTATCTTGATCAAATGCATTTTTGAACCGGGATCTTCTACCTTGTAGATTCCATCATGGCCAAGCAAGTGTATGAGTGCAATTGGGTTCCTTCTCGCGTCACAGAGGCTCAACTGGACGATTTAGTCCTGATTGGCGCTCTAGGCAGCAAAGATACCATCCATTGGAGGGCTCCTGGCAAAGAATGCCCTCCCACACCTCGAGAAGGAGAGGTTGTTGTTTTCGTAGATCACTTAGCCCGGGGCTTTAAGCCGCCCGGTTCTAAATTTTACTGGGATGTTTTAGCTGATTTCCAGCTCCATCCACAAGATACTGGCCCCAACTCTGTTACAAATATGTGTCACTTCCAAGTGCTCTGTGAAGCGTTCTTTCAAGAGGAGCCCACAGTGGAATTGTTCAGAGACCTTTTCCATCTAAACCTCCGTACTGAGTTTACTGACGGCTCCAATACAGAGTTGGGTGGCGTGGCGATTCAGAAAAGGAAAGAGGTCACATACCCTCACGCCAAACTGCATAGCCACCCAAAGAATGGAATCAGACATGGTTCTACTGCAAAGACACCTCCCCTGCTGGTGAGAATCCCTTGCCTGGCTTTCGCCCGGAGCGGCTCAGCAATACACACCCTTTTCCACAAAGATTGACTGCACAGGAGAGAAGCAAATATGCTCCTCAACTGTCAAAGCTCAGAGCCTTTATGGCCAACGGTTTAACAGAGGTTGATCTCGCTCGCTGTTGGATATCATGGAGCGTACTGCCCCTTAGTCAGCGCTCCGGTTTGATGTGCGAGTATACTGGCGGTGTTGATGACCCACCGCGACATTCCAAAATCCAGCTCACCGATGAAGAAATCACAGAGGCTGTGAATAAGATGCTGAATGAACCGGAACACGTCTGTGCTAGAAACGGCCTGCTTCCCTTCTGTGCCACCAACAAACCGCGAGCTGTAAGACTTTGATTTTTCTTTTTGCTGAATCTGTTAATGATATATCTGGTCTTTGTTTAATATCAGTGTCTGTGTAATTAGGGCAATGATCCATTTTGGAGCAAGAAACTGCCGCAGGAGAAACCAGAAAAACCAGACAAACCGGAAAGAGCAACTCGGCAAAAGACTAAAGCTGTGAAGAAGACTGCCCACAGGAAAAGAACCACTGCATCTTCTAATCCGGCCCCTGATGATGATGTGGATAATCCGGACTTTGAGGTAGAGCTTGACTCACTTGGTTTATTTTTCATGCGTCTTATTGATGATGATATTTGTCAGGATGATGCCGAAGCCAGCCACATGGATGTTGCAGAGGTAATTATTCTCTCTTCCGGTTCAGAAACTTTGCCTTCACAAAAAATCCGTCAGGCAAACCGGAAAGTTAAATTTTCTCATCCTCTTGCTTATTTGGATCCTAAATTTCTTATGAAGACCCAACAACACGAAGTTCGTCGCACAACCCGGCACAGCGGCCAGGTAGTTACCTCCGCCGGTTTACCGAACGGTCCAGTTCGGAAACGCCATTCAGAGGTCTCTAATTTGCTTGTCAGTGCTTGTCCTAAAGCGGGCTGCTTTCGTCAACCTCTTAATCCGTCTGACTCAGATTACCAGGTTACTTCCCACTCATCTTCTGGCGAGTCATCGGCTACCCAGCTCCCACCGCTCAAAACGGTGCTTGGGTAAGCTATACTTATTATGATGTTTGCAGTACATCACCTTAGAACATATGCTGTATTTGATTTTGTTATTCTTCTCAGGGCCAAACCTAGGCCAAGCAAGAAGGCCCGCCTGGACAAAGCGGCCGAAGAAGATGTCGTTCTTGAACCAGGCAAGACACCCAATCTTGAAGCGGCTATTCCTGAGGATATACCCAACGATCCACCGCAACAAGACGATGATCTTATTACTGAAGAGAGACCTACTGATGCCTCAGGTCCTGTCAATCAGCCCACAGGTTCCATCCGGATTGAAAGCTCCACCGGTCCAGCAAAACCTACTAACAAGCCAACAGCCCCAGTGCAAACCGGCGGTACCCAGGATGATGAGGTTATCATTACTGGCACTGGCCATACTGAGCCAAGCAATCCTGTCACTTTATCCAAACATTCTGCCAAGGAAGAATTTGCTGCCTTTGGCAAAGGCAAGTGGAACGCTGATCTGACGACTTATGCTGCTCTGAACGCCCAAGATATCCATTCCGGCTATCTGAACCGGTTGTATACCAGTCGCGACTATGAAGCCGGTCTGGTTAATATGATGAAAGAGAAATATGAGGTAACTTCCATATGCTCCTTCCTGCTTGTATGCTTCCATTCTTGCTGACTCTCCTAGCCCCCAAGGGCCGGTTTGTAATATTCTTTCAAACCGGGACTTACCAATATAAATCTTGATGCTTTGAAATTCGCTGATGTAGCCCCCAAGGGCCGGTTCAACTTAGCGTAGTTAAACCGGTACTTTTAGTAATTGAAATTGCCGCATCAGAATATATACGAGCAAATAGCCATTAGCCCCCAAGTGCCAAGTTGAATACTTGTATTGATCTTGGGACTTTGTAAGCAATTGAAAGATGAAGATCGAATATGCATTAGCCCCCAAGTGCTAAGTGCATAACATGTTATGTGATTGGTACTTGAATCCTTATACCGATTTGTTGAAGCATATATCTGTATGCATGCAGGTGGAGCTGAAGACGAAAGAAAACCAAGTCACCGATCTCCAAGAAAACCTGAAAACCCAACAGGCTGAAACCTCCAAAGCAAAAGAGGAATTGGCCAGCGCTTTAAGCGCCATGGAACAGCTTAAGGAGAGCTTCAAGAAGAAGCGGGCGGATTGGGCCACTGAAAAGTCTGCTTTGATCAAACGAGCAGAGGATGCCGAGGCTGCACTAAAACCAGTGGCGGATGAACTGACCAGCATAAAGCGGCACGTGCATGCCATGACTACTGCTATCTTTGGTAAGCCAGATTGCCTTCTGAATTGGCTCTGCCTTCTGACAGAGTCGCCGGTTTATTGACCATTTATGGTATTTCAGGGACACGCATTGGTCACTTGGGGTCAGATGTGCGGAAGAAACTAAAAGCCGCCTATACATTGGTTGAACAATTGTATACTGGTGCCCAGCAGATCATCTGTACCGCATCTCATAACAAACCGGCGCCCACTTTGATTCAAGATACTCTGATGAAACTGTCGGTGCTTCCTGCCCGGGTTGAAGAGCTGAAAAAATCTGCTGCTCGAACCGGTGCAATCAATGCCTTAATCCGGGCAAAAGCCTGGGTGCCGGATTTTGATCCTATTGAAGCAGCTCAGGGCTATCCCAGCTTGAAGGAAGACGGGTCAGAATTTGGTGAAGTGGATTTGCGAGCAATAAACCGGGAGGTACGTCCGCTAGCTTGTCAATTGGTTGAGGAAGCAGACTTGTCTCATTATCAAGACCAATATGACAGTCAGAACAAGCGAATAGCTGCACCAATCCATGAATCGGAAAATCTGATCCCTCCAATCCGTAAGCATACTTACGCTCCCGATATTGACCCGTCATTGCTGATCCATGATGAAGCTGTTTTTCAAGCATTAATGGGAATGGACTGGACAACTGTGGATTTCTAGCCACTGGGTAGAGAAACGGAGGCTGAAGCGGCGCAGGATGACCCACAACCATCAGGCCAGGCTGGTAACCAAGCTTGAAACGGAAGCCGGTTTTAAAAGTGCCTCTCCTTTGCGAAAAACAATTATATTATTATGGGCACCATGTTGCCTTGTAATAGGCTAGCTGATACCTTTGATGTTGATATGCCTTTGTGCATAATTTGTTCTTCCTGTGGTAATGAACTTTCCAAAACACTTTCTGAAATGAGAAATTCGTCAAGTGCCACCGCGGTTGTACCGTCAGGCGGAATATGATGTCTGCATATATGAAATCAAAACATCCAAAACAAAATTTTAAGTATATGATCAAATTTTTGAGATACATAATACCTGCCATCGTTGAGCGTGAAGTTGGCTTGGCCAATCTTGAAGCAGAGTTTTGCAAACCCACACTGTTGGAGGAGATAACAGCTCCTGTATATATATGACGCTGGTTTACCATGTAAACCGTGCCGGGTTATAATAAACACCGTGTTACTCCATAAGAGGATGTTAACAACAAGGATCAAACCGGGCAAATAGTCTCCGGATTGACGTGAACTGTGTTCCGTCAATTGTTGGTTAAAAAACTTTGTCGGTTTAAAAAACGCAATAAAAAGCAAAAAACACCCTTCAAAGAAAAGTGTAAATCAAGTGCAGTGACAAAACATTGCAAAAAAAGGTTTATTTGAGCTGATCAGATGGTGTTACCATGGCCGAACACGACCAAGCTCCCGTTAGGTGTAACTATGGTTCTAGTCAGCCAGGTCCCCAAATGAAACCGTGGCATTTATGCCGATCAAGTGGCATGGTCATGGTTCGGGTTCGACCAAGCCCCCAAGTGATTCTGTGGCCTTAAGCCGATCAAGAGGCATGACTGGTTCAGACATGACCAAGTCCCCAAGTGATCTGGTGGCTCTCGCCTATCAAGATGCATGGTATTGGTTCGGACACGACCAAACCCCCAAGTGATATAACATGATGCTTTTAAAAAGCGAACTCAAGGGATAAACCGGAGGCCACTTTAGAGCAACTCTGTGTAACCTCACATGATGTAAAAGAACAGATACCCCGCTTTAGTTGAGGTTCCGGTTTATTATATTTAATCATAGTATATACATTGTTGTAGTATGTACATAAGTATAGCCAATGGCTCAGGTATAGTAAGGCCGAAGATGAGCTATGTTCCACAGCCTGTTAGTCTCCTCCTCTGATGTACGTGAGTCTTTATGCTCTCGAATATCAATCAGATAGTACGACCCGTTGTGCAGATTCTTGCTGACCACGAAAGGCCCCTCCCAAGGTGGGGATAACTTATGCATATCAGTCTGATCTTGGATGAGCCGAAGCACCAAATCTCCTTCCTGAAAGGTTCTGGTTCTGACTCGGCGACTATGATAATGACGAAGATCCTACTGGTAAATCGCCGATCGGGCGGCTGCGATGTCACGCTCTTCATCCAACCGGTCCAAAGCATCTTGCCGTGCTGTCTCGTTATCCGCTTCAATATAAGCCGTTACACAAGGTGAATCATGACGGATATCACTGGGGAGAACCGCCTCCGCTCCATAAACCATGAAGAACGGTGTGTATCCTGTTGATCTGTTGGGTGTTGTATTGATGCTCCATAACACAGATGGTAATTCTTCTACCCAACAACCCGACGTTCTCTGCAAAGGAACCATGAGCCGGGGCTTGATGCCTCTCAAGATCTCTTGATTAGCTCTTTCTGCTTGACCATTGGACTGTGGATGTGCCACTGATGAAACGTCGAGCCGGATGTGCTCCCGTTCGCAGAACTCCTTCATAGCACCTTTGGACAAATTGGTACCATTATCTGTGATAATACTGTGCGGAAAGCCAAACCGGAAAATCACCTTTTTGTTGAACTGAACCGCCGTGGCCGCATCACACTTGCTAACAGGTTCTGCCTCCACCCACTTTGTAAACTTGTCAACCGCCACCAGGAGGTGGGTATTCTTATCTTTGGACCTTTTGAAAGGCCCAACCATATCCAGCCCCCAAGTCGCAAACGGCCAAATAATTGGAATCATTCTCAATTCTTGAGCCGGTACATGAGCACGTCTTGAAAACCTTTGGCAACCATCACATCGTCTGACCAGATCCTCCGCATCAGCATGAGCAGTTAACCAATAGAAGCCATGGCGAAACGCTTTAGCCACCAGAGACTTTGAAACTGCGTGGTGACCACAATATCCTTCGTGGATCTCACGCAAAATTTCACGGCCTTCTTCAGGAGACACGCAGCGTTGAAAAGCTCCTGATACACTGCAATGATGCAACTCACCGTTGATGATAGCCATGGACTTGGATCGCCGGATTATCTGCCGGGCCAGAATCTCATCCTCTGGCAACTCGCCCCGGTTCTTGTACGCCAGGTAAGGAAGCATCCAATCCAGAATAACATGAAGAGCCGCCACCAATTGAGCCTCCGGATCAGGAATAGCCAAATCCTCTTCACCAGGGATCTTGACCGACGGGTTGTGCAGCACATCCAGAAAAACATTGGGCGGGACCGGTTTGCGCTGAGAGCCCAGCCGGCTTAAAGTGTCCGCCGCTTCATTTTTCCGCCGGTCCACGTGGTCCACCTAATAACCTTTGAAATAACCTGCAACAGTATCCACCTCCCGACGATACGCTGCCATGAGTGGGTCCTTGGAGTCCCAAGTGCCAGTCACTTGCTGAGCCACAAGGTCCGAGTCACCGAAGCACTTAACTCGACTTAGATTCATCTCCTTAGCCATCCGGAGACCATGGAGCAAGGCTTCATACTCAGCTGCATTGTTAGTACAAGGAAACATTAAGCGGAGAACATAACAAAACTTATCACCTCGTGGGGAAGTTAATACGACTCTAGCCCCCGAGCCTTCCAACTGCCTGGATCCGTCAAAATGGATGGTCCAATACGTGTGATCCGGCTTTTCTTCAGGTGCTTGCATTTCCGTCCAATCATTGATGAAATCAACAAGTGCTTGAGACTTAACCGCTGTCCGAGGCACATACTTCAAACCGTACGGCCCCAGCTCTATGGCCCACTTTGCAATCCGGCCAGTTGCTTCCCGGTTCTGGATGATATCTCCCAAAGGAGCAGAACTGACCACCGTAATTGGGTGCCCTTGGAAATATTGTTTAAGCTTCCGGCTTGCCATATAAACTCCATACACCAGCTTTTGCCAATGCGGATACCTTTGCTTGGACTCGATTAGCACCTCGCTGATATAATAGACCGGTCGTTGAACCGGATGCTCCTTGCCTGCCTCCTCTCGCTCCACCACAATAGCCACACTGACCTCCCGAGCATTAGCAGCAACATATAGCAGTAACGGCTCCTTGTCAATGGGAGCGGAGAGCACAGGTGGATTGGCCAACTGCCACTTTAAGTCCTCAAATGCTTCATTAGCGGCGGAGCTCCAAACAAACTGATCCGTTTTTTTCAACATCTGATACAAAGGGATTGCCTTCTCACCAAGATGACTGATAAACCGGCTTAACGCGGCAATCCGGCCTGCCAGGCGTTGAACATCATTGATACACTTCAGCTTAGCCAGGGAGGTGATAGCTATGATCTTCTCCGGATTAGCCTCAATTCCCCTGTTGGACACCAGAAAACCCAATAGCTTGCCCGCCGGTACACCAAAGACACACTTGTCCGGATTAAGCATCATCTTGTATGTGCTCAGGTTATCAAAGGTTTGCTTCAAATCATCAATCAGAGTCCCCTTCTCCCCGGACTTAACCACGATATCATCCACGTAAGCATGTACATTACGGCCAATCTGCTTGTGAAGACAATTTTGTACACACCGTTGGTAAGTTGCCTGGGCACTCTTGAGCCCGAAGGGCATAGACACATAGCAGAAGGCTCCAAAGGGGGTTATAAATGCTGTCTTCTCCTGGTCCTTAACTGCCATTTTGATCTGATGATAGCCAGAATACGCATCCAAAAAACTTAAACGCTCACAACCCGCCGTAGCATCAATAATTTGATCAATACGGGGGAGGGCAAAAGGATCTGTTGGACAAGCCTTATTAAGATCTGTGTAATCCACACACATGCGCCAGGTGCCGTTTTTCTTGAGGACCAGCACCGGATTGGCAAGCCACTCAGGGTGAAAAACTTCAACAATAAAGCCAGCTGCTAAGAGCCTGGCTACCTCTTCTCCAATCGCCTTGCGTCTTTCTTCGCTAAACCGGCGGAGGAACTGTTTCACCGGTTTATATTTAGGATCCACATTAAGTGTGTGCTCAGCGAGTTGCCTCAGTACATCTGGCATGTCAGAGGGCTTCCATGCAAAAATGTCCCGATTCTCACGGATGAACTCGATGAGCGCGCTTTCCTATTTCGGATCCAAGTTGGCACTGATGCTGAACTGCTTGGACGAATCGCCAGGTACGAAGTCAACAAGCTTAGTTTCTGCTGCCGATTTGAACTTCAGGGCCGGATCATGCTCCGTAGTTGGCTTCTTCAACGGAGTCATGTCCGCCGGATCAACATTGTCTTTATAGTACTTCAACTCCTCGGTGGCACAAACCGACTCTGCATAAGCTGCATCTCCTTCCTCGCATTCCAAAGCGATTTTGCGGCTTCCGTGAACCGTTATTGTCCCCCTGTGACCCGGCATCATTAGCTGCAAATACACATAATAGGGCCGTGCCATAAACTTGGCATAAGCCGGTCGCCCAAACAGGGCGTGATATGGACTCTGGATTTTCACCACTTCAAACGTCAATGTCTCCGACCTGGAATCATGGTCATCCCCAAAGGCCACTTCCAGAGCTATCTTGCCAACAGGATATGCTGATCTGCCAGGTACTACACCGTGGAACACCGTATTAGACGGTTTAAGATTTTTATCTGTCAGTCCCATACGACGGAAGGTCTCATAGTACAAGATATTAATGCTGCTACCTCCATCCATGAGCACCTTGGTGAACTTATAACCTCTCACCTGAGGCGCCACCACCAGAGCCAACTGACCCGGATTATCGACCTGGGGTGGGTGATCCTCTCTGCTCCATATGATTGGTTGTTCAGACCAACGTAGATAACGGGGTATGACCGGTTCAATAGAGTTGACCGCCCGCCTCTGAACCTTCCGGTCTTGCTTGTCCAAGCTAGTGGTGAAGACATGGTACTGCCCACTACTCAACCGCTTTGGGTTGCTCTGGTAACCTGACTATTGCAGCCGTTGGTTGTAACCACCCTGGTTGTTCTGACTATTTTGACCATTATGTCCGCCTGGATTACCATTGAATCCTAAACCGGAACTTCCTCCACCGTAACCCGGCCCAGATCCTGAGCCACCGCCAGATTCGTGATCATACCGGAAATTATTAGAATTCTTGAACTCCTGCATAATAAAGCAATCCTTCCAAAGGTGGTTTGCTGGCGCCTCCTTCGTCCCATGTCTTGGACAGGGCTGGCTTAGCAGATAGTTTAGGCGGTTTGGGTTAGGGTTAGGTGCTCCATTACGATTTTTCAGTCTACCCTTGCGTTGCCGGCCATTGTCCTGTGCGTTGGTATTAGCCACAAAGTCCTTGTTACCATCCGCTTTACGCTTGCCTCCACCACCATTGCCTGCCCAGTGATGCTACTAACCTTTGGAGCTGTTGTTCTTCTTTCCCTTCCCTATCTTGTCATCATTAGATTCGGGATCCTTGGTACTATCAGAATCAGCATATTTCACCAAAGCGGCCATGAGGGTCCCCATGTCAGTGCAATGACGCTTCATCCGTCCCAACTTCAGCTTCAGGGGCCCAAACCAGCAGTTGCCTTCTAGGGTTAATACTGCGGTGTCAGTGTTGATGCGGTCTAATGAGTGCAACACTTGTGAAACCTGGCGCACCCAATGAGTTGTTGACTCTCCTTCCTCCTGGACGCATGCAGCTAAGTCCACTATCGACATAGGCTGTTTACAGGTATCCTTGAAATTGCTGATAAACCGGGCTCGTAATTGGGCCCATGAACTGATAGAATTAGCTGGCAAGCTTTTTAACCAAGTACGGGCCGTTCCTTCAAGCATCATGGTGAAGTATTTCGCACATGCCGCGTCATCCACATCAAGCATCTCCATGGCCATCTCATAGCTCTCCACCCATGTCTCTGGAGGTTGATCCGCCGTGTAATTTGGTACCTTGCGTGGGCCTTTGAAATCCTTGGGCAGGCGCACGTTGCGTAAAGCGGCGATAAGGCAAGGCACCCCCAAAGAACTAGAAGTAACACCAGGTTCGATCGAGATGGTTGGACGAACCGGTGTGAGCTGCCGAGCCTGGTGCTGTGCGGCTAACTCGGCCTCCCTGCGCTCGGGCCTGGTTCACCACTTCCTGAGCGTCATCAGCACCACCCGTCGGGTTGTTGCCACGGGGTGCTCCACGTCGTTCATTACTCGACACTGCTAGTTCATCCATATGTCTGCTATAGCTCCGGCTTGGACGGGGGGTCGAGTGGATCCGGTCGCGGCTGTATGAGTATGCTTCCTGTTGGGCCAAAGCTGTCCTCAGAAGTTCCTTGACCCGTCGCGTCTACTGCCTGCGGCGAGTCACCTTCAATTGGAATGGCCTCCAGCCGTGCAGCAGCGGCAACAAGATTGTCCATTGGGTTGGAGTAGTGACCCGGAGGTGTTAAATCATCCTGAGGTATAACGGTATTTTGACGAGGCGGGTCCATCTGACGAGGCTGAACCGGTGCACCGGTCCCAGGGGCTTCTGCCCGGTTTCCCTCCAGCGGATTGCCGGCTCTTGGTCCTGGAGTGTTGAAAAGGTCTCTGGCCTCGAAAACCGGAGGTAAGCGGCATCGGTGCTTCCTCCTCATGACTTCATGCGACGCACTCTGGTCCAACATAAGCCTGTAGGCCTGTGCGTCTAAAGCGTCCCGCTCTGCGGCCATCCTGGTGTCCTCGGCCGCCAGATCCGCCTTGGCCTGGGTGATCTGTTCCTTTACCTTTGCAATCTCCGCGTTGTGAACGTCCTGATCCGGCGGATTAACTTCCGCCATAAGCATAGCCAACGCATCAAATAGTTCTGATAGAACCTGAGCCGGCGGGCGCACAGGGCCTCCTGCCCCGGCAGCCGTTGCCGCTGCTGAACCGGAGGTCGTTGCCGCAGCGGTCGAAGAATGAAGCACTGCTTGTGTGCTAGTCATGAATATTCCAACCCGGTTGGGCAGATCAGAGGGGTCCGGAATACTGTCGCCATCGGAACAGCCCCCAATCCAGCCGTCTTGTAGCTGATAAAGAGATTCCGTCGATGACTCGTCATCGGAACAAACGACGGCATCGCCGCGAGATTCCGATCCATCCTCATAACTTCCTCCATGGATGAATCCCACGAAGGCACGCTTCATGGCCGGTTTAACCCGGGCGGATCGCGCACGCTGAGCCGTCTCGACGAGGTCAGTGCAGATGTCCGGTTCAGGGCCCGGTTCATCGATCTTGCCAATGAAAACGTGAATGCTACCAAAGGGGACCGGGTACCCGTACTCAATTGAGCCGGCCTCGGGGCCCCAGCCTGCGTTGTCGATGTAGAGCTTGCCACAATGACTCTTAGTCATCCGGCCTACAACGTAGCCCTCGAGTCCTTCAAAGCGGCCCTCCAAGAACCGGAAACCATCGTGCGATTGCCCCAAGGTGGGTGCCAACTGTCGTGGTTTTGTCACGGCAGATGTCCTAGAGAGAGGACTTAGTCGTGGAGCCATCGCGACGGGTTAGCTTGAAGGGGTTAAAGCGGACACAGGGATGCAAGAGAGTTTATACTAGTTCGGCCCCTTCAATGAAGGTAAAAGCCTACGTCTAGTTGTGATGGAATTGATGGGGTTTCAAGGACTAGGGAGCTAACAAGCTTCTCCTATGTCTCGAGTTGTTGCCTGTTGTCCTTGAACCGCCGCCGGGTCGTCCCCTTATATACACGGGTGACTCCCGTCGGCTTACGGAGTCCCATTACCGGCTCATAGATGTGTCCGGTTTGGTCTCTACTTATTCCTAACTTACAATACAAGTTAACTACTAACGCCGGTTTACGGCTACAGGCCTTGAACCGACCATGGGCCTTGAGCCCTCCTCTGTCTTCTTGGGCTTTAACATACTTAACTACTGACGAAGTTAACCCGGCCCAGATAGGCCGGTTTACGCCCAGTAGTAATATCCCCAACAGAAACGTAGTATCGTCCTGAGTCCTCATCGAACTCCCACTTGAGATCAGTCGAATCACCTGGAGCTGTATCATCGGTCCCTGCATCTGGTTTTGGAAGTAATCTGTGAGTCACGGGGACTCAACAATCTCACACCCTCGCGATCAAGACTATTTAAGATTATAGGAAGGGTAAAAGTATGAGGTGGAGCTGCAGCAAGCGACTAGCATATTTGGTGGCTAACATACACAAATGAGAGCGAGAAGAGAGAGGAAAAGCACGGTCGAGAAAGTATGATCAAGAAGTGATCCTAGAACAACCTACGTTCAAGCATAACACGAGACCATGTTCTCTTCCCGGACTCCGCCGAAAAGAGATCATCATGGCCACACACTCTGTTGATTCATTTTAATTAAGTTAAGTTTGAGGTTTTCTACAACCGGACATTAACAAATTCCCATCTGCCCATAACCGCGGGCACGGATTTTGAAAGATCAAATCCCTGTAGGGGAGTCCCAACTTAGCCCATCACAAGCTCTCACGGTCAACGAAGGATATTCCTTCTCCCAAGACAATCCGATTAGACTCGGAATCCCAGTTACAAGACATCTCGACAATGGTAAAACAAGTCCAGCAAGACCACCCGTTGTGCCGACAAATCCCGATAGGAGCTGCGCATATCTCGTTCTCAGGGCACACCGGATAAGCTAAACATACAGGAGCCAACGTAACCCAAGTTGCCAAGGGACGGCCCCGCACGGTGCTCTGGATTGGACCAACACTAAGCACTGGCCCGGGGGTTTAAAATAAAGATGACCCTTGAGTCCATGAAACCCAAGGGAAAAGGCTAGGTGACGAATGGTAAAACCAAGGTTGGGCCTTGCTGGAGGAGTTTTATTCAAGGCGAACTGTCAAGGGGTTCCCATTATAACCCAACCGTGTAAGGAACGCAAAATCAAGGAACATAACACCGGTATGACGGAAACTAGGGCGGCAAGAGTGGAACAAAACACCAGGCATAAGGCCGAGCCTTCCACCCGTTACCAAGTATATAGGTGCATTAAAATAGACAAGATATAATAATTATATCCCAATAATAAACATGTTCCAACAAGGAACAAACTCCAATCTTCACCTGCAACTAGCAACGCTATAAGAGGGGCTGAGCAAAGCGGTAACATAGCCAAACAACGGATTGCTAGGACAAGGTGGGTTAGAGGTTTGACATGGCAATATGGGAGGCATGATAAGCAAGTGGTAGGTATCATAGCATAGGCATAGCAATAGAGCGAGCATCTAGCAAGCAAAGATAGAAGTGATTTCGAGGGTATGGTCATCTTGCCTGCAAAGTTCTCCGAGTTGACGTTAGCTTGATCCTCGTAAGCGTACTCAATGGGCTCCTCGATCACGTACTCGTCTCCCGGCTCTACCCAAAGCAAGAACAACAAGCAAAGGGAGACACAATCAACCACGTGCAATGCACAAACAACATGATGCAAAACATGGCATGATATGCGGGACGTGATATGCGATGCATATGCATGTTTTGGAAAGTAAAGATTGAACCTGGCCTCAAATTGGAAAACCAAGAGTGCCACTAGAAGGAGGAGTTGATTTCAGTCGAAATCGATATAAAGATCACCGGAATCGGATGCACGGTTTGCAAATGGCAAGCAAAACAAATATGGCACTGATCTGCGATTAATAGCACGAGACCATCTAAATGCATCAAGAACAACATGCTACAACACTCTAACATAGCAACAAAATACATGTCAGGGATCCACTCAATATGCTTGACAAAAGAAGAACACTGAGCTATGACTAAGTCACTCAATAGTAGGTTCAACCAAGCATGGCAAAAGTGCAAAAGATATCAGGTTACAGACTTAGTGAAAATAACAAGTCAGGAATTTAACATCAGGAAGCAAAGTTCCGAGCAAGATAACAACATGCTAAAGGAACATATCATGGCAAAGAAAGGCATGACATGAAGCTACTCAAAGCATACAACAAAAGTCCCTTACTGACCATAAGCTAAAAGGGATCAGAAAATACAATGGCAACCATGTGAACATAGCAATTATCGCTAACAGATTCAGACTTAGTAGAAAACTGGAACATGGCCAAACAGATATTGAGTAGGCATGTTTACGAGCTCGATGCACTCACCACAAGGCATTGCATGACAAACTAACCAGACACCCAGCAAGTAGACATGGCATAGAAGCTAAACATGGCAAGAACAACAACATAGCATGCATGGATCAACTACAACAAGCTCGACAAAATTGCTTAACATGTAAACATTCTGCCAGGAACATTTTATAGCAAAAGTGAGCTCGATTGACTCAAGCTAGGGTGCTCCACAAATGCAAACAAAGACATGTATGGATAGAGCACCACAATATCTACAAAACAACCTTACTGATCATGCTCAAAAGAGGCACGGATCACTCGGTAGCAACATGAACACATGGCATAAAAATGTTAACAGGGCAGAGACTTAGAATATTTCTAAGTCCCTGAAATCAGCAACATTGAGAGGGCTACTTTGCATGCTTGTGCTAGTCACCACAGAGATCACAAAAATACATGGCATACACCCCTGTAAATATGGCATGGCATACTTCAAAACTCATGTAGAGCTCAAGATCATAGAAGGCACACAACAATCATGGCAAAAATGACAAATGTCCAATTACTGATAAGGATATGAAACTAACAAAAACTAGCACTCTTCCAACAACATTTAGGGAATCAAGATGAGCTCAAATGAACATGATGCAATGAGATGAAATGAAGTACTCGTCGAGACGAACATTTCGATATGCTACACGCCCAAAACGGAGCCATGGATTATGAGTTATGATGCTGCGAAGAATGCACAAAATTACTGGGACAGGAGAGAAAGTCAACCCTCGAGAACTAGGGTTCGCACACGTCCCGAGGTCGCCGGATCCAAGCTCGCCGGACTTGGACTCGTGGTTACTGGAGGAGGGCCGGATCCTCGCCGGAGAGGGGCGCGGGCACCGGAGAGGGGCGTGGGGACGCCGGATCTGGCCGGCAGCGGGGCGGCGCCGGTGGTCGGAGGAAGCGGCGAAGCGGCGGACGACGCCGGGCGGCGTAGGGCGGCGTTCGCCGGCGAGGGGCGTCGACGGCTGCGTGGCGGAGCGGCGGAGGCGGACGGCGGCGCAAGGGCGGAGGAGAGGCGCGGCGGGGCGCGGCCCGGTGGCGGCGCGGGACGGCCGGCCGCGGGCTTCCGCGGGCCGCGGCGGCGAACGACGTGGTGGCGACAGGTGGCGGACTGTCGTTGGCGACGCGGGAATGTCCGGCGCGCCCAGACACGTCCGGCGCGCGGAGAGACGAGGGGAACTAGGGTTAGGGTAGAAAGATCCGAAATTTTCGGGGGGAGGCTAGTTTTATAGGTAGAGGGAGCTAGGAGGCTCGAAATGAGGTGTGGTTTTTGGCCACGCGATCGTGATCGAACAATCTAGATGATGGAGGAGGTTTAGGTGGGTTTTGGGCCACTTTGGAGAGGTGTTGGGCTGCAACACACACGAGTCCTTTTCGGTCCCTTGGTTAACCGTTGGAGTATCAAACGAAGTCCAAATGGCACGAAACTTGACAGGCGGTCTACCGGTAGTAAACCAAGGCCGCATGACAAGTCTCGTTCCAATCCGAGAACGTCGGATACCCACACACAAAAAGTGGTAGAAAGGGACACCGGAGGACATAGGAGCGCCGGAATGCAAAACGGACAACGGGGAAAAGCTCGGATGCATGAGACGAACACGTATGCAAATGCAATGCACATGATGACATGATAAGAGGTGCATGACAAAGACAAAACAACACGAAGACAAAAACCCGACAACGAGGGAATATCATAACTTAGTGCCGGAAATGGCAAGAGTTGGAATACAAATATGACAAGTTACATACGGGGTGTTACAACACTCCACCACTACGAAAGGATCTCGTCCCAAGATCTAGGACTGGAAAAACTCCGAGTACTCAGAATGGTGGTGATCCTCGCGTTCCCAGGTGGCTTCAAGGTCGGAATGATGTGACCACTTGACTTTCAGGAATTTGATAGACTTGTTGCGAGTCTTGCGCTTAGTTTCTTCAAGAATAGCAACGGGGTGCTCATGATAAGACAGGTCTTCCTGGAGATCAATCTCTTCAAAGTTGACGGTGCGGTCAGGAGTCTTGAAACACTTGCGGAGCTGAGAGACATGAAACACGTCGTGCACGTTTGCAAAGTTGGATGGAAGCTCAAGTTGATAGGCAAGATCGCCTCTTTTGCTGATGATCTTGAAAGGACCCACGTATCTAGGGGCAAGCTTCCCTTTGATACCGAAGCGACAAGTACCTTTCATTGGAGAGACGCGGAGGTAGACATGGTCTCCGATCTCGAAAACCAAGTCACGATGCTTGCTATCATAGTAACTCTTCTGGCGCGATTGCGCGGCTTTCAGATTTTCACGAATGACTTTGCACATTTCTTTTGCCTCTGTGATCAAGTCATTTTCGAGAAGTTGACGTTCACCATTCTCTGACCAGTTAAGAGGAGTACGACACTTCCTGCCATAGAGAATTTCGAATGGGGCCTTGCCCGAACTCGCTTGGAAGCAGTTGTTGTAGGAGAACTTGGCATATGGAAGACAATCTTCCCACTTCATACTGAAAGAGATGACACAAGCCCTGAGCATATCTTCAAGAATTTGATTGCATCGCTCGACTTGGCCACTGGTTTGAGGATGAAAAGCTGTGCTGAAGCGAATGTTGGTGCCCATGGCCTTCTGAAAGGAATCCCAAAACTTAGAGGTAAAAATGCTACTATGATCTGAAGATATCAACTGCGGAATGCTGTGTAGAGAGACAATCCTGGAGGTATATAGCTCTGCCAACTGAGCTGCTGTGATAGACTCTTTGATAGGAAGAAAATGAGCCACTTTAGTGAGCTTGTCGATGACAACGAAGATAACATCATTGCCACGCTTGGACTTGGGAAATCTAGTCACGAAGTCCATCTCAATATGGTCAAACTTCCATTCTGGAATGGCAAGAAGTTGGAGGAGACCAGCTGGTCGTTGGTGTTCTGCTTTCACTCTTCTGCAGACATCACATTCATTCACGGACTGAGCAATCTCGCGCTTCATTCGAGTCCACCAATACGACTGCTTGAGGTCCTGGTACATCTTTGTACTTCCAGGGTGAATAGAGAGTAGTGAATTGTGAGCCTCATTCATAATGACTTTACGAAGGTCACCTTTAGGCACAACAATGCGATCCTCGAAGAATAGAGTATCCTTGTCATCAAGACGATAGCACTTGTACTTGGGTTGACTCTTGGCAATCCCAATCTTCACCTTCTTCACCATAGCATCAAGAAGTTGAGCCTCACGAATCTGATCTTCTAAAGTAGGAGAGACTTGGAGGTTGGCAAGAAATCCTTGAGGAACAACTTGTAGATTGAGTTTGCGGAAAGTGTGGGAGTCCTGGATTAGGGGGTCTCCGGACAGCCGGACTATCTCCATTGGCCGGACTGTTAGACTATGAAGATACAAGATTGAAGACTTCGTCTCGTGTCCGGATGGGACTCTACTTGGCGTGGAAGGCAATCTAGGCAATACGTATATGGATATCTCCTCCTTTGTAAACGACCTTATGTAACCCTAACCCTCTCCGGTGTCTATATAAACCGGAGGGTTTTAGCCCGTAGGACAACAATCACAACATACAATCATACCATAGGCTAGCTTCTAGGGTTTAGCCTCTCTGATCTCGTGGTAGATCTACTCTTGTAACACCCATATCTTCAATATTAATCAAGTAGGACGTAGGGTTTTACCTCCATCAAGAGGGCCCGAACCTGGGTAAAACTTCGTGTCCATTGCCTCCCGTTACCATCCGTCCTAGACGCACAGTTCGGGACCCCCTACCCGAGATCCGCCAGTTTTGACACCGACATTGGTGCTTTCATTGAGAGTTCCTCTATGTCGTCGCCGTTAGGCTTGATGGCTCCCACTATCATCGGTTGCAATGCGGTCCAGGGTGAGACTTTTCTCCCCGGACAGATCTTCGTATTCGGCGGCTTTGCACTGCGGGCTAATTCGCTTGGCCATCTGGAGCAGATTGAAAGCTATGCCCCTGGCCATCAGGTTAGATTTGGAAGTTTGAATTACATGGCCAACATCCGTGGGGACTTGATCTTCAACGGATTCGAGCCACAGCCGGGCGCGCCGCACTGTCGCGATGGGTATGACTTAGCTCTGCCACCGGACGGTACCCCAGAGGCCGCGCCCGCATCAGCTCCGATCCTCACCTCGGAGCCAACTGCGCCAATCGAGGACGGGTGGCTAGACACCGCCTCAGGGGCTGCAGTCTCGACGGCGATCGAGCCAAACACTAGAGTAATCCTCCGCACGACCCGTGACTCCAACGTGCCGGACTCTCTTCCGGACCCAGAATCATCCGCGCCCCCGCCAATCGAATCCGATTGGGCGCCGATCATGGAATTTACCGCCGCGGATATCTTTCAGCACTTGCCCTTCGGCAACATCCTGAATTCACTAAGGTCTCTCTCTTTGTCAGGAGAGCCCTGGCTGGATTATGGCCAACAGGATTGGGATGCGGACGACGAAGAAATTCGACGCCCACCCACCACCCACTTTGTAGCCACTGTCGAGGATTTAACCGACATGCTCGACCTCGACTCCGCAAACATCGACGGTATGGACAACGATGCGGGAGGCGAAGATGAACCACCGCCCATAGGGCGCCGGACGTCCACTTCATCATATGACGTATACATGGTGGACACACCAAAAGAAAACGATGATGAGGAATGGAAGGACGCACCGAAGGCTTGTTCCCTCGAGAAGCAGTCAAAGCGGTGGCGCAAGCGCCGCCCCAAATCCCGCCTCGCCAGAAATAACGACCACACAGACCCAACGTTGGAGCAGGGCGAATCACTGCCGGACCACGACAATACGGAAAATCAAACCGAACAAAACAATTCTGTCAAAGATAATAGTCCGGACGACACAACGCCGGACAGGCATCTGGAGCAGCAGAATGCCCGTCAAAGGCTTGTTGCCACCGCGAGGAGCCTAAAAAAGCAAAAGCAAAGGCTTAAGGCTGCGCAGGACACACTCCAAATCAGATGGAGCAAAGTACCCAACACAGCAGCGAAGTACGGCGACAATCGCCCCACAAAGAG
Organism: Triticum urartu; assembly: GCF_003073215.2. Taxonomy (NCBI): domain Eukaryota; kingdom Viridiplantae; phylum Streptophyta; class Magnoliopsida; order Poales; family Poaceae; genus Triticum; species Triticum urartu. The sequence goes on along the minus strand of NC_053025.1, from coordinate 577,967,317 downwards.
CTACCCAAAGCGGAAATTGCTACCTGAATTCGATGAGGAGGCCTCAGACCCCTCACAACCAAAAATCAAAATGGCCACTTGGCCGGATAGACGACCTCATGGCCAACATCAAGCGGCAAACAACGCCACTCACAAGTCAATACGCGACCCACTTAAGGGCTCGCACCAAAAGGACGGCGCAACCAGATCCATCTATGGACCACGCAAGCGCGCCCCAGCTTACAATGTAACACAACAAACATCCGAACAATGCGATACACCCAGATACAGGGGTGCAGCACACCCCCTATGTTTCACCAATGAGGTGATGGACCATGAATTTCCAGAGGGATTCAAACCCGTGAACATAGAGGCATACGACGGAACAACAAACCCTAGGATCTGGATTGAGGACTATATCCTCCATATACATATGGCTCAAGGAGATGATCTCCACGCCATCAAGTACTTACCCCTCAAGCTCAAAGGGCCAGCCCGCCACTGGCTTAAAGGCCTCCCCGAAAACTCCATTGGAAGTTGGGAAGAGCTTGAAGACGCTTTTCGGGCAAATTTCCAAGGAACTTATGTCCGACCTCCGGACGCGGATGATTTGAGCCATATAACTCAACAGCCCGGAGAGTCAGCCCGAAAACTTTGGAACAGGTTTCTTACTAAAAAGAACCAAATTGTCAACTGTCCGGACGCTGAAGCATTGGCAGCTTTTAAACATAGCGTCCGTGACGAATGGCTCACCAGACACCTCGGCCAAGAAAAGTCGAGAACGATGGCAGCATTAACAAGCCTCATGACCCGCTTTTGCGCGGGTGAGGACAGCTGGCTAGCCAGATGCAGCACCAGCGACCCCAGTACATCTGAAGTTAGAGATGGAAATGGGAAATCACGGCGCAACAACAATAACAAACGCCGGAACAAAGGAGACAGCACGAAGAGCACGGCAGTAAAAGCCGGATTCAAAAGCTCTCGGTCAGGTCAGAAGCCGCCCTCTAAAGGCGCCAGAGAAGAACTGTCCATCCTGAATAAAATTCTGGACCAAATATGCCAGGTCCATAGCACCCCTGGCAAACCAGCCAATCATACCCACAGAGAATGTTGGGTCTTCAAGCAGCCCGGCAAGCTCAACGCCATACACAAGGGGGAGGATACACCAAGCGAAGATGAGAATGAGCCTCTCAAGGGAGACGCTAGGGAACAAAAGAAATTTCCACCAAAAGTCAAAATAGTAAACGTGCTACACGTGATCAATGGAAAAAACAAAACGGCACTCCCAGAAAAATACGCCCGAAGGCCTATCACCGCGGAGTCCTGCCACTGGTCGTCTCAACCGATCACTTTCGACCATCGTGATTACTCAGCAAGTATCCGGCGTGCAGGATGGGCTGCCCTGGTATTAGACCCAATAATTGACGGATACCGCCTCACACGAGTCCAGATGGACGGTTGCAGTAGTCTAAACCTGATATACCAGGATACAATCCGTGAAATGGGGATAGACCCAACAAAAATTCGCCATAGCAATATTACCTTTAAAGGAGTAACGCCAGGCCCAGGGGCTCGTTGCACGGGCTCCCTGCTACTAAACGTTATATTCGGCTCCCCTGATAACTTCCGTAGCGAACATCTAACCTTCCACATCGCTCCGTTCCAAAGTGGCTATCAAGCACTACTTGGACGCGAAGCTTTCGCTCGCTTTAATGCAATACCACACTACGCTTCCTTCACACTCAAGATGCCCGGTCCACGTGGCATCATTACAGTGAACGGAAATATTAAGCGATTTCTGCGCACCGAAGAGCGTGCGGCTGCCTTAACACCCGCACACTAAAAACAGCCTCACCAACTAATTAACAGGTCCCCTATTACAATACAAGGGGCTCAATGGGCGCAGAAAAGTGGCAATTCTTACTCACCTTGAATTATACATGATTTATTTAAAAAACTATCTTTTTGCACGACAGCTTTTTTACCTAAGCTCCTCTCTTTTACAGATAATCATCGTGCTACACCCGTCCAGGATACGGCACAACGGAGACACAGGCGCAGACGTGCAGCAGGGACCTGCTCCAAGGATTCTTTTTAGATTAAGACCCTGCGTAAACCTTTTTTACTGTCTCTTGTTGATACATATCCACCGAATTCCCAACACAATTGAGAAGGATGCTGACGTCTTGGCATGTGGCCACGTCAGAGTAATGCATGTACCTGGACACAAGGGGCTTCTTATAAGCAGCACTATTTCGGCCCGGTTTATACCATAAAGACCGAATACCTTAGGGAGTGTTCGGCGTCGCGAGTTCGGCCTTATATGCATCAGCTCCGAATCATTGTCTTTGGTCAAATGTTGGGTTTGCCCAGCTCCTGTGTTTTGGTGCCTTATGTTCCGCTTTGCCAGCTAAGGTACCACCAGGAGAACTACTGCGATTGTGCCCTGGTTCATCCGGATGAGCGCCTCAGTAGAGAAAGCCAAAAACTGACTGTCATGATATAGTGTGAGACTGGTCAACCACTCGATGACCTATCGGAATGTTAGAATTCCTCCGCCTTAACGAAGGGCCATTTTCCGTCCAGGCGTATACGCACCCCACGACCGGGAGAGTGCGGAGCCACCAGGGGCTATCTAGTAGCCCCACTGTCAAACTCCTATGGCTAAGTGAAAGTGTTCAAGCATTATAGTCCGGTTGCCTCGCTCGCTGTGCTATCACCTCCTTATCAGGACCAAGACGTTGGGTTAAGTGTGAACACGGGTTTTTTGCGAGCACCTCCGCATTATATGCGTGGGGGTTGAAGCCGACGGCTGCAATCTTTCAGGTTATACACATGTATACATAAACGGCCGCACAGGAGGCATCATACTACTTTCAGGCAAAAGTATAAACATAGCCTTATAAAAACTTCATAAAAGCATTATGTTTACAATGAGAATACATATCACTCAAACATAATATTTTTCGAGCACTGGGCCTCTATCAAACGAGCACCCTCGAGAACTTCCTTGAAATAGTGTTCGGCAGCCACACGGCCTATGGCCGAACCCTGCGCCGCAATAGTGGTAGCGTCCATCTCCGCCCAGTATGCTTTAACACGGGCAAGGGCCATCCGCGAGCCTTCTATGCACGCCGACCTCTTCATCGCATTAATGCGCGGCACCGCATCAAGGAGCTGCTGCACTAAGCTGAAATAGCTGTTCGGCTTAGGCCCTTCCGGCCATAATTGATGCACAATAGACCTCATGGCGAGTCTGGACAACCTATTCAGCTCGGCCCATTCGGCTAGCTGGTCAGTCAATGAAAGCAGACACTCTGGAATGTGGAATTGCGTCCAGAACAGCTTGTCCACTTCACGATCTGTCTGACCTTGGAAGTACTTGGCCGCATCGGCAGTGCTCGCCGCCAAATCCATATACGCATATGCCAAGCTCCACAGCCGATCCAGAGGGGCATACCATGGATCTCCGAACTTCCTCCGTAACATGAAGAGTTTTCCAGCCGCAATATCCCCGGCTTCCCGCAGCTCCTCCTTCTTCGCTCTCATAGCAGAACGGGTGTCTTTGTCTGCCGCCACGGCCTTCTCAAGGTCCGTTGCCTTTGCTTGGTTCTCTTTCTCAAGGACCCGGCAACGGTCGGCAGTGTCTTTCAATTCTACGGCCATCTTGGCCATCTTCTCTTGGCTCTCGCAATGTGCGGCCTTCTCGGCTTTCAACTCTTCGGCCGCCTTCAAAGCAGCCGCATTACTACTCCTCGCTTGTTCCTTGGCTCGGGCAAGTTCCGCCCGCAAGGCTTCCACAGTGGCAGCCCCATCTGCAGTCACAACATATTAAAGATACTGGCATTATGCTGCTCTTACTATGTGGCATTCACCGGATAATAACACTTACCATGTGCCTCGTCAAGCCTCTTGTTAACAAGCTCGATGTCGGCGTCTGCCACATCCAGTTGCCATTTTAATTGGGAAAACTCACTAGTCCGGCTAGCCATCGGAGCTCCCACCACCTGCACATAAAAACATATTGGTTATTGCCTGGGAATTTGATCCTCTGTTCGCCGGCCATTCTCGACGACAACCAGAGTCTCAGGGGCTACTATAACATGTGCAGTACTATCACATATTATATCACATACCTCAAAGCCTGTCAATAGACTCATAAAGCCTTCATGTAATCCGCTTTCAGCGGACGAGATTCTCTCCATCACCGTACCCATCAGCGTACGGTGCTCTTCTGAGATGGCCGCTCGCCCCATCAACTCCCTCAGAACGTCCGACCGCACACTAGACGGTGCCGGACTCTTTCGTATGCTCTCTTCGGGAGCCCGACACTGGGGACTTCTGGGGTCTACGGGACTATCTTCTGGCCTCACCGGATCCGGAGAGGCCCTCCGCGACGACACTTCGGGGTCACCCGCTTCTGGAGCGGAGGAGTTCGGGGGATGCGTTTCGCTCTCCATCATCTCTGGAAGAAGATCCCCCGAAGACGAACTCATTTGAGAGGGGCTGAGGCCCGAACTGCAAGATATATGCGGTGGTTGTTTTCTCAGAGGAAAAAGATAGCATACTCTTACTATTAAAATATTTTGGATCACTTACGACTCGTTGGAGGGCAGATCCCCTCGCGGACTTTGTGCGGCAAAAGCACCCCTCGAGGCAGGACCCTCTGTGGGAGACTTCTTCTTCCGTTTGGAGGCTTCGACTTCCGGATCCTCAGAAGCAGTCCTTTTCCTCCCCCGGTCGTCCTCCTTCATGGAAACGCTCGTTCCCTCGGTCGGAGCGGGTAGCGATGGAGGCCTGCGTTCGCCCGTATTATCCCCCTCGATATCTTCCTTCAAGGGTTCCAGGCAGGGTGCGACCTCGAGCATCTTCTCCAATACCGGATTTTCCAAACCCTCAGGGAGGGGGGCCAAACACCGAATCATCTTCGCCTTTGTTAGCCAGTCCTGGTCAAAAAGCGAACTCTCAAAAATAACCTCGAATAAAAGACAGTGTGTTCAGCTAGAGGATTTCTTACTTGTTCGACGACGCGATTACTGCTCAGGCCCGCGTCCTCGGTGATATCCGGACACTCCACTTGAGGTCCGAAGAATGACTTGTACATCTCCTCGTGCGTTAGGCCGAGGAAACTTTGAATGGCACGTGGTCCCTCTGGGTTGAACTCCCACAAGCGCAGGGGCCGGCGTTTGCAAGGCTGGACTTGACGAACCAGCATAAGTTGTATTACCGCAACCAAATTAAAATCTCCCTCGAAGAGATCTTTGATGTAGCTTTGCAGTATAGGCACGTCCTTGGCTAGACCCCAGCTCAGGCCCCTGCTAATCCATGACATCAGTTGTGGTGGGGGGCCCGGGCGGAAAGCGGGGGCAGCCGCCCACTTGGCACTTCTGGGAGCCGTGACGTAGAACCACTCCCGTTGCCATAATTCGGATACCTCTGGAAAGGAACCTTTCGGCCATGGAGCTCCTGCCATCTTGCTTATTGATGCACCTCCGCACGTTGCATGCTGCCCCTCGATCACCTTTGGTTGTACTTCAAAGGTCTTGAGCCACAGGACGAAGTGAGGGGTCACACGGAGGAAGGCCTCACACACAACAATAAATGTCGTGATGTGGAGAAAGGAGTCCGGAGCTAGGTTGTGGAAATCTAGCCCGTAATAGAACATCAAGCCCCTGACGAAGGGATCCAGAGTAAGGCCTAGACCTCGGAGGAAGTGGGAGACGAACACAATGTTCTCGTTGGGTTCGGGAGTAGGGACGACCTGCCCTCGGGCAGGCAGTTGATGCGAAACCTCGACGGTCAGGTATCTGGCCTCCCTCAACTTCTTAATGTCCTCTTCCGTCACGGAGGAGGGCATCCATCGGCCTTGAAGGCTGGATCCGGACATGATTGAAGATCCGGAGCACCTAACCTGGGCTTTGGGTGTTAGAACTCGAGGCGGGGGAAGGGTTTGGTTGAGCACGAGAGGGAAAAAGCGAAAACGTTGTCCCCTTATAAAGAGGGTGAATATCAAGCGTCCTCTCCGTAGCCGTTTTGGACTTAGCTATAATCTAGGAGTCCTAAACACGGTTGGGTTACCCACGAACCGCATTAATGAGAATCCCGTAATCAGGGGAACATGATCTCCGCTTTGGCAAGACGTGTCAGGAAACTGCCTCGCGTTATGTGTGGAGCTGGTTAAGAGAAACGGTTCGAATAATCACCGGGCCATGACGTAACGTCATGTTGCCAAAACAAGCTAGCGGATTAGATCTGCGAAAGCATTATTCTCTCTACGGTGGAATGTGGAACTTATTTTGCAGGGTCGGACACTATCCTCGTATTCAACTTTTCTGTAATGTATTCGGAGAAGGAACCCGCCTTGCAATGCCGAAGACAACTACGCGCTGGACTCATCGTCATTGAAGCCTGGTTCAGGGGCTACTGTGGGAGTCCTGGATTAGGGGGTCTCCGGACAGCCGGACTATCTCCATTGGCCAGACTGTTAGACTATGAAGATACAAGATTGAAGACTTTGTCTCGTGTCCGGATGGGACTCTACTTGGCGTGGAAGGCAAGCTAGGCAATACGTATATGGATATCTCCTCCTTTGTAACCGACCTTGTGTAACCCTAACCCTCTCCGGTGTCTATATAAACCGGAGGGTTTTAGCCCGTAGGACAACAATCACAACATACAATCATACCATAGGCTAGCTTCTAGGGTTTAGCCTCTCTGATCTCGTGGTAGATCTACTCTTGTAACACCCATATCTTCAATATTAATCAAGCAGGACGTAGGGTTTTACCTCCATCAAGAGGGCCCGAACCTGGGTAAAACTTCGTGTCCCTTGCCTCTTGTTACCATCCGGCGTAGATGCACAGTTCGGGACCCCCTACCCAAGATCCGCCGGTTTTGACACCGACAGAAAGCTTCACAAAGCTCTGGTTGATAAGGCTTGATAATCAAACTGTTGCAGTAAGCCTTCCTACTCAATGCGTCAGCAATTACATTGGCCTTGCCTGGAGTATATTCGATACTCGGATTATACTCTTGAATCATTTCTACCCAACGAGTCTGCCTAAGGTTGAGGTTGGGCTGAGTGAAGATGTACTTGAGACTCTTCTGATCAGTGAAGATGTCCACTTTCCTTCCCAACAAGAGATGTCTCCATGTTAAAAGAGCATGGACAACTGCCGCCAACTCGAGGTCATGAGTGGGGTAGTTCTTTTCGTTGGGCTTCAACTGGCGAGATGTATAGGCCACAACTTTCTTATCTTGCATCAACACTGCACCAAGACCTTGAAGGGAAGCATCATAGAAGACCTCGAACGGTTTGGATTCATCAGGAGGAGTCAGAACTGGAGCAGTGACTAACTTCTCTTTCAGGGTGTTGAAAGTGATGTCACATTCAGGCGACCAGACGTACTTCACATGCTTCTGGAGAAGGTTGGAAAGAGGCTTCGTGATCTTTGAGAAGTTCTCAACGAACCTTCGACAATAGCCTGAGAGCCCAAGGAAGCTGCGGAGTTGCTTCACGTTCTGAGGTGGTTCCCAATTCACAATTGCAAACACCTTCTCAGGATTAGCCGCTATGCCCTTGGCGGAGATGATATGCCCAAGGTAGAGAACCTCATCGAGCCAAAACTCGCACTTAGAAAACTTCGGATAGAACTGATGTTCTCTGAGTTTATCCAGAACCAATCTCAAATTCTTGGCACGATCCTCCTTGTTCTTGGAAAAGACCAACATGTCATCGAGGTAGACCAAGACGAAGTCATTTGTGTAGGCATTGAAGATGAAGTTCATCATGCGAGAGAATGTTGGAGGAGCATTGACAAGGCCGAAAGACATGACAGTGTATTCATATGAACCATAGCTTGTTCTGAATGTTGTTTTGGGGATATCTTCTTCACGAATGCGAATCTGATGATAGCCCATACGGAGATCAAGCTTGGAGAATAATTGAGCACCTTTGAGTTGTTCGAAAAGCTCATTGATGTTGGGAAGTGGGTACTTGTTCTTTATGGTCTTCTTGTTCAATGGACGGTAGTCAACACAAAGTCGGTCCGTTCCATCCTTCTTCTTGACAAAAAGAACACCACAACCCCATGGAGAAGAACTTGGATGGATGAGACCCATACGCTCTTGAATATCGAGTTGCTTCTTCAGCTCCTTCAACTCTTCAGGTCCAAGCTTGTAAGGACGTTTGCAAACAGGTTTCGTGCCAGGCTCAAAATCGATGATGAATTCAACTGGCCGGTGCGAAGGCATTCCTGGAAGCTCTTCTGGAAAGACGTCTTGATATTCACAAACGACCGGAATCTGAGAGATGGCATCCAACTCGCCCTTCTCATTGAGAGAAAACAGTTGAATGGTATCATCACGAGCGGCAAAGACGATAACATCCTCAGACGAATGTGTCAATTGAATCTGCCTGGTAGCACAATCAAGCTGAGCCTTGTGCTTAGAAAGTCAATCCATTCCGAGAATAAGATCAATATCCGAGTTACCAAGGACCATTGGAGAAG
>NC_053025.1:577939030-577957828 GCF_003073215.2 Triticum urartu | reverse complement strand
TTGTTCGGATGTGAAGACTATATGTTGCAATTTTCATTCCGTTGGATTCAGCTTCAATATTTATCTGTCATGTGCTAATGGTGGTCAACCTCTTCAGGATGGCTCCTCCAACGCGCACGACTCCGAATCCTGATCCGCCCCTCCACCTCCTCCAGAGGCATGGCAAGCTGTGATGGCCGCAACCAATGCAAACACTCAGCTGATCATGCAAATTCTCCAAGAGCGCAATCAAGGCAGTCAAGGGAATCAAGGCAGCAATCAGGTCACTTTGCTACACTCAACCAGTTCCTTGCTAACGGGCCAAAGACTTTCAGTAATTGTGTTGAGGCAACCGATGCTGACGATTGGCTTGTGGATCTGTGTAAGCATTTCGAGTGCAGCAACGTCAGGCCTGAGGACTTTGTCAAGTTCGCTTCCTTCCAACTCAAAGATCAAGCTGCAGAATGGTTCCAGCAGTACAAGGATTCCAGAGGTGGACGTGTTATCACTTGGGATGATTTCCGTCGAGATTTCCGAGCTCATCACATTCCGCAGAGCGTGGTTGAAAAAGCGTGAGGAATTCCGCAATCTGAAGCAAGGCTCTTTGTCTGTCTATGACTACAACAAATTGTTCCAGAAGCTTGCCCGCTTTGCCAAGCAGGACGTGCCTGATGAGAAGAGCATGATATATCAGTTCAGGGGTGGTCTCAGAGAAGATATTCAGCTCGCTCTTGTTCTCTTTGAGCCCTTGAGATACGATGAGTTCTACAACATGGCACTGAAGCAAGAGGCTGCTCAGTTGAGGTGTGATGCTTCCAAGAAGCGAGTCAGAGATGTTACTCCTTCTTCCTCTACTCAAGTGGCCAAGCAGCAGAAGTTTTGGCTTCCTCCTCCTCCGTTCCGTCAGCCGTATCAGCAGAAGAGCAAAGGTGGCAGTGGTTCTTCCCACCCACCCAACCCTGGCTTTCAGAACAAGACTTCGTCTCAAGCTCCAAGATTGAGTGCTCCGTATCACCGTCCGCTTTCAGAGGTCACGTGCAAACAAGTGCCAACAGAAGGGTCACTATGCCAACAAGTGTTTCAACCAGAGGCGTCTTCCTCCTCCTCCTCCTGTCAGATCGGCAAGTACAGCTGTGGTCAAGCATAACCCCAAGCACGCCAAGGTCAATTTGATGAATGCAGCTCAGGCAGAGGACTCGTCAGATGTGATCATGGGTAACCTTCCTGTTAATGATATTCCTGCAAAAGTTCTTTTTGACACGGGTGCATCGCATTGTTTCATGTCAAAGCCATTTTTTACCAAGCATGAGTTCGTTTCTTCTCATTTGGGTAAACAAATGGATATCGTTTGTCCTGGCAAACGATTGAGTGCAAGTCTGGAGGTGCCAGATGTCACTATCACGATGGGCGATTTCAAGTTTCTAGCTTCTCCAATGGTTCTTGGTAATTCTGATATCGATCTTATTCTCGGGATGGACTGGCTCTCTAAGCATAAAGCTCAGCTTGATTGTGCAGCCAGGCAGATTCAACTGACTCATTCGTCTGAGGATGTAATTGTCTTTGCTGCTCGGGATAATACCATCCGGTTGTTCTCTCTCAATGAGAAGGGTGAATTGGATGCTATTTCACAGATTCCGGTTGTTTGTGAGTATCAAGACGTCTTCCCAGAAGAACTCCCAGGCATGCCTCCGCACCGGCCGGTTGAATTTGTTATTGAACTTGAGCCCGGTAACGGAACCTGTGTGCAAACGTCCCTACAAGCTCGGCCCCGAAGAGTTGAAGGAGTTGAAGAAACAACTCGATGAGCAAGAAAGATTGGGTCTCATCCGGCCTAGTACTTCTCCGTGGGGTTGTGGTGTTCTTTTTGTGAAGAAGAAGGATGGATCGAGTCGACTTTGTGTTGATTACCGTCCAGTGAACAAGAAGACCATCAAGAACAAATACCCACTTCCCAACATCAATGAGCTGTTCGAACAACTCAAGGGTGCTCAAGTATTCTCCAAGCTTGATCTCCGTATGGGTTATCATCAGATTCGTATTCGTGAGCAAGATATTCCCAAGACGGCTTTCAGGACAAGCTTTGGTTCATATGAATACACTGTCATGTCTTTTGGCCTCGCCAACGCTCCTCCGACGTTCTCTCGCATGATGAACTTCATCTTCAACGCCTACACCAATGACTTCGTTTTGGTCTATCTCGATGACATTCTGGTTTTCTCGAAGAACAAGGAAGATCATGCCAAGCACTTGCGTTTGGTTCTCGATAAGCTCAGGGAACATCAGTTCTATGCCAAGTTCTCCAAGTGTGAATTTTGGCTCGATGAGGTTCTTTATCTTGGTCATATCATCTCTGCCAAGGGCATTTCCGTGAATCCCGAGAAGTGTCCGCAATTGTGAATTGGGAACCTCCTCAGAACGTGAAGCAACTCCGCAGTTTTCTCGGTCTCGCAAGCTATTGCCGAAGATTCGTTGAAAACTTTTCCAAGATCGCGAAGCCTCTCTCAAATCTTCTTCAGAAGCACGTCAAGTATTTGGTCTCCGGAGTGTGATATGCTTTCAACACTTTGAAAGAGAAGTTGATCACTGCTCCAGTTCTGACTCCGCCTGATGAATCCAAGCCGTACGAGGTCTTTTGTGATGCCTCTCTCCAAGGTCTTGGTGCAGTTTGATGCAAGAGAAGAAAGTTGTTGCTTATACATCTCGCCAGTTGAAGCCTAATGAGAAGAACTACCCCACTCATGATCTCGAGTTGGCGGCAGTTGTGCATGCTCTTTTGACTTGGAGACATCTTCTATTGGGAAGGAAAGTGGACATTTTCACCGATCACAAGAGTCTCAAGTACATCTTCACTCAGCCTAATCTCAACCTAAGGCAGACTCGATGGGTCGAAATGATTCAAGAGTATAATCCGAGTATTGAGTATACTCCAGGCAAGGCCAATGTGATTGCTGACGCTTTGAGCAGAAAGGCCTACTGCAACAGTCTGATTCTCAAGCCTTATCAACCCGAGCTTTGTGAAGCTTTCCGCAAACTTAATCTGCAAGTTGTTCCTCAAGGTTTCCTCGCCAACCTTCAAGTTCTCCTACCTTGGAAGACCAGATTCGCCAAGCCCAGCTTCTTGATGCTATGGTGAAAAAGGTGAAGATTGGTATTGCCAAGAGTCAGTCCAAGTACAAGTGCTACCGACTTGATGACAAGGACACTCTCTTCTTCGAGGATCGAATTGTTGTGCCCAAAGGTGAACTTCGTAAAGTGATCATGAACGAGGCTCACAACTCTCTCCTCTCCATCCACCCTGGTAGTACGAAGATGTATCAGGATCTCAAGCAAGCTTATTGGTGGACTCGAATGAAGCGCGAGATCGCTCAATTCGTGAATGAATGTGATGTCTGCAGAAGAGTGAAGGCAGAACACCAAAGGCCAGCTGGTCTCCTCCAACCTCTTGCCATTCCAGAATGGAAGTTTGACCACATTGAAATGGACTTCGTGACTGGGTTTCCAAAGTCCAAGCGTGGCAATGATGCTATATTCGTCGTCATCGACAAGCTCACCAAAGTGGCTCACTTTCTGCCTATCAAAGAGTCGATCACTGCAGCTCAATTGGCGGAACTCTATACCTCTCGCATTGTCTCTCTGCACGGTATTCCTCAAGTGATATCTTCAGACCGTGGCAGCATCTTTACCTCCAAGTTTTGGGATTCTTTTCAGAAGGCCATGGGCACCAACATCCGCTTCAGCACTGCTTTCCATCCTCAAACAAGCGGTCAAGTCGAGCGTGTCAACCAGATTCTTGAAGATATGCTCAGGGCTTGTGTGATCTCCTTCGGCATGAAGTGGGAGGATTGTCTTCCTTATGCTGAATTCTCCTATAACAACAGTTTTCAAGCAAGTTCGGGCAAGGCCCCTTTGAAATTCTGTATGGCAGGAAGTGCCGTACCCCTCTCAACTGGTCTGAAACCGGTGAACGTCAGCTGCTGGGTAATGACTTAATCACAGAAGCAGAAGAAATGTGCAAAGTCATTCGTGATAACCTCAAAGCAGCCCAATCCCGCCAGAAGAGCTACTATGATAGTAAGCACCGTGATTTGGCTTTCGAGATCGGAGATCATGTTTACCTCCGTGTCTCTCCTATGAAAGGTACTCGTCGCTTCGGTATCAAAGGGAAGCTTGCCCCTAGATACGTGGGACCTTTCAAGATTGTCAGCAAGAGAGGCGACCTCGCCTATCAACTCGAGCTTCCTTCAAACTTTGCAAATGTTCATGATGTGTTCCATGTCTCTCAGCTTCGAAAGTGCTTCAAGACTCCTGACCGCACCGTCAACTTCGAGGACATTGAGCTCCAAGAAGATCTCTCCTATCGTGAGCACCCAGTGCTATTCTTGAAGAGACTGAACGCAAGACTCGCAACAAGTCAATCAAATTCTCAAAGTCAAGTGGTCACACCATTCCGACCGTGAAGCTACCTGGGAACGCGAGGATCACTCCGTTCTGAGTACCCGGAGTTCTTTCAGTCCTAGATCTCGGGACGAGATCTTTTCGTAGTGGTGGAGTGTTGTAACACCCCGGATGTAACTTTCCCATATTTGTACTCCAACTCTTGCCGTTTCCGGCGTTAAGTTATATTTATTTCTCGGGTTCGGGTCTTTGTCTCCGTGTGTTGTTTTTTTCGTGCATCTCTTATCATGTCATCTCGTGCATTGCATTTGCATACGTGTTCATCTCATGCATTCGAGCATTTTCCCCGTTGTCCGTTTTGCATTCCGGCGCTTCGTTCTCCTCCGGTGGTCATTTCTAGCTTTCTTTCGTGTGTGGGGATTAAACATTTCCGGATTGGACCGAGACTTGCAGCGGCCTTGGTTTACTACCGGTAGACCGCCTGTCAAGTTTCGTATCATTTGGACTTCGTTTGATACTCCAACGGTTAACCGAGGGACCGAAAAGGCCTCGTGTGTGTTGCAGCCCAACACCCCTCCAATTTGGCCCAAAACCTACCAAACTCTGATGTCTCTAGAGCGTTCGATCACGATCGCGTGGCCGAAAACCGCACCTCATTTGGACTCTCCTAGCTCCACTTATGCCTATTATACCCCCTCCATTCGGATCTCTCTTCCCCCGTCCAAAACCTAAAAAAAAATCTTCCTCCGCGCCGACGGACGTGTCCGCCCCGGCCGGACAACGTCCACCGCCGCCGCCTCAGCCACCGGGTCGCGCCACGTGGCGCCGGACCACATCGCCGACCGCGCCGCCAGCCCGCGGGCCCACGTGGGGCCTCCCCGGCCCGCGAGACGCCGCCGCCCCCTCGCCCGGGTCGGTGCCCTCCTTCCCCGAGCCCGGCCGAGCGCCGCCGCCGCTATGGGTGCTCGCCGCCGCCGGCCCCGCCCACCGGAGCGCCCTGCCGCCCCGTCCAGCAACTCCGGTGGCCGGAGCCACTACGCCGCCGCCCCCGCTCTCCGACGCCGCCTCCGCCCCTACGTCGCCCCGGCGCCCGACGCCGCCGTCCCTCTTCCTCCGGCGAGCCGCGACGAGCTCCGGCGACGCCCCATTGCTACAGTGTTCCGGCACCGCCTCGGGTTCCGCGCGGTTCCAGATCCCAGATCCAACCCCCCCCGTTGACTTTTGTCCAGATCTTAGATCCAAACCCCTGTTTGACTGCCCGTAACTTTGCATCCGTAGCTCCGATTTGGGCATATAATATATCAAAATCTTCGTCTCGACATGTACATCATTTCATTCCATTGCATCATTTGCATTTGAGGTCATCTTGTTGCCCAAAATGCTGTTAGAAGGAGGCTTCGTGAGTTAAATTGCAGATCCGTTAGTTCATCATGCACTTTTGTCATTTTTTGCCATGTTTAATCCGTGCATGATATGCCTGTGCCCCTTTGGGATGAATTGTTAAGCATTTTGTCTTCTTTCCAGAGGTGCCACCCATGCATTTTTAGGATGTGTGTGTTGTCTTGTGCAAGCTTGCGAAGAGAGGTACCTGAGATTGCTGATTTCAGGGACTTAGTGATTTTCACTAAGTCTGGGATATTTTAGTTCATGATGCTATATGTCCAGCTTGTTTCCTAGTGATCCGTGCCTCTTTTGAGGATGATCAGTAAGGGAGTTTTGATATTTATGTTATGCTCTATCCATCCATGTCTTTGTTTGCATATGTGGAGTGCTCTAGGTTGACTCAATCGAGCTCAACTTTTGCTTCGTTGTTAATCTGGGCAGATCGTCAACTTGTTTGCGATTTTGCCGATGCTACCGTTAGTGTTCCATGCATGCTATGCCTTTGTTCTTGCCATGTGTAGCTAGCATATTGTGTCTTATTTCTAGATATATGCTTGCCTTGCCATGACTTGCACCGTAGTGAGTGCATCGAGCTCGTTTACATGCCTTCGTGAGTTATAATTTCAGCATGTCTCAGTTTTCACTAAGTCTGAAAACTGATTGTGTTCGAGCTATGTTCGTGAGCTCGGTAGAGTATTTTGTGAACCCTTTTGGCCCCAGGTCACTTTGGGTGTTTTGTTAAGCTTGTTGAGTAGCTCCATGCCATGTTCTTACTTGTCATGTTCAGGTCATTTATCATGTTGTTTTGCTGCTCCAAAGAGAGCATCGTGATCTGAAATTTCAGGCTAGTGTTAATTTCACTAAGTCTGGAATCTGTTTTGCATTTGCGTTTTTGCCATGCTTGTTTGAACCTCTTAGGATGAATTTGCCTATGGCTCAGTGCTAGTGTTTTGTGTAAGCATCTTGTGTACATCACTGCCATGTATTTTGTTTTCATGTTTGGTGGCTGTAGCATGTTCATTTCGTTGCATTTAGATGCCTACTTGCTGTAAATCGCAGACCGGTGTCATATCTTAAAACGCTTGCCATTTCCAAACCGTAACTCCGATTCCAATGATCTTTATATCGTTTTCAAGCGATTTCATCCCCTCTATCCAGTGGCACCCTTGGAATTCCAAGTTGAGGCCAGGTTCATGCATTTCCTGTCATATCTTGCATTTTGCATCCCGCATCGCATCCCGCATAGCATATCATCATTTCATCTCATTGCTTGGTCTTGCACGTGGTTGATTGTATCCTTGTTGCTTGTTTGTCTTGTTTGGGTAGAGCCGGGAGACGAGTTCGCTACCGAGGAGCCCGTTGAGTTTGCTTGTGAGGATCCAGTCGCTTTGACAACTGTGCAGGCAAGATGATCATACCCTCGAAATCACTACTATCTTTGCTATGCTAGTTTGCTCGCTCTTTTGCTTTGCCACTGCTACGATGCCTACCACTTGCTTGTCAGCCTCCCAATTGCATGATTGAACCTCTAACCTACCATTGTCCTAGCAAACCGTTGATTGGCTATGTTACCGCTTTGCTCAGCCCCTCTTATAGCGTTGCTAGTTGCAGGTGAAGATTGGAGCCGTTCCTTGTTGGAATATTTATTTACCTGTTGGGATATCATTATATGGCTGTGTTATTTTAATGCATCAATATACTTGGTAAAGGGTGGAAGGCTCGGCCTCTCGCCTAGTGTTTTGTTCCACTCTTGCCGCCCTAGTTTCCGTCATATCGGTGTTATGTTCCCGGATTTTGCGTCCTTACGCGGTTGGGCTATAATGGGAACCCCTTGATAGTTCGCCTTGATTAAAGCTTTTCCAGCAATGCCAACCTTGGTTTTACCATTTGCCACCTAGCCTTTCTTTCCCTTGGGTTCTGCAGACTCAAGGGTCATCTATTTTAACCCCCCACCCGGGCCAGTGCTCCCTCTGAGTGTTGGTCCGAACCTGGGCAGCCTGCGGGGTCACCTCGGGGAAACTGAGGGTTGGTTTTTACTCGTAGCTTGACCTATCTGAGTGTGCCCTGAGAAAGAGATATGTGCAACTCCTATCGGGATTTGTCGGCACATTGCGGTGTTGCTGGTCTTGTTTTAACCTGTCGAATTGTCTTGTTGTACCGGGTTACCGAGTCTGATCGGTGTGTCTCGGTTGGAGGTCTATTCCTTCGTTGACCGTGAGAGCTTGTCATGGGCTAAGTTGGGACCCCCTGCAGGGATTGAACTTTGAAAGCCGTGCCCGCGCGGTTATGGGCAGATGGGAATTTGTTAATGTCCGGTGTAGATAACTTAAACCTTAATTAATTAAAATGAATCAACTGAGTGTGTTGCCGTGATGGCCTCTTCTCGGCGGAGTCCGGGAAGTGGACACGGTGTTGGAGTAATGCAGATGCAGGTTGTTCCTCTAGATTCTCGCTCGTGCCTTGCCTCCTCTTCTCGCTCTCTTTGCGTATAGTTAGCCACCACATATGCTAGTCGCTTGCTGCAGCTCCACATACTTGCCTTATCCTTCCTATAAGCTTAAATAGTCTTGATCGCGTGGGTGTGAGATTGCTGAGTCCCCGTGGCTCACAGATACTACAACTCCAGATGCAGGTCCAGGTGATTCCGCTCCAGGTGGGAGTTCGACGAGGACTCTCAGCGTTATTATGTTTCCTTTCCCGATGATCAGTAGTGGTGCCTAGTTGGGGTTCGATTCAGGGCCTTGTCGCATGTTGGGTTCTTTTTCCATTTTGGCGCCGTAGTCGGGCCAGGAGTGTTTGCTTGATGGATGTTATTTATGTACTCTGATGTGACGTGGCGAGTGTAAGCCAACTATGTTATCTCCCCCTTTTTATTATGTATTACATGGGATGTTGTAATGATTGCCTGACTTGCGACATTGCTTTCAATGCGGTTATGTCTCTAAGTCGTGCCTTCGACACGTGGAGCTATAGCCGCATCGAGGGCGTTACACTATTTTCGTTCTCACTTCGAGATCATGCTAAAACTTGGTGTTGGGGATACACATAACAGGTAGGCCCACGAAGGTCGAAATATCATAAAGCATGGGTTCCACACAACATGTGGGTCCAGATAAATTTCATACAGACATACTATCCACTCGGACAAGCAGCATACAATCCACATGGATGACAGTTCACCACTCAACCGTATGACTCACTCGGGTATACGAAGACCAGCAGGCAAGCAAAGCAGTCAAAGAATTATTCTCATAGTGAAGGCTTGGTAGTGAGCTAGCATTATGGCATTCATGACCCACTTTGTAACATAGGAGGTGAGGGGGTGGCGCACTCTATATAAACCACCCCCACCACTAGACTTGGGGGCTTTTCCTCTCTCATTTCTTCTCCCTCTCTCTCTGACCATTAGTCTCAGGACTTAGCATGGGATCCGTTCTCCTCTCTCTCACATACATTGTAATCTCCGGATACATAATCAGATAAACAAAGCCTCTCCGGAGCACAAGACGTAGGGTTGTTATCTCCACCGTGAGAGGCCCAAACTCGGTAAAACCACCGTGTTCACCCATTTGCATATCGATAGATCATGCTCCTTTACCCTATCCTTATTATTGTAGGAATCATTCCCACGATAGTTGGCACCCACCGTGGGGCATGGTGTCTATCGAGCCATAATGCAAATGGTTTGTTATTCTTCTGTATTTAATTTTCTTTGATATATCACATGTTGTTCATCTCCACAGCGAGCTTCTGAAGCATCACAAAAAGGGGGGTAAACATACATCTTTTACTCAAAACTGTGGGCATGCGGATCGATCATGGATCGAGAGTAAGAAGAAGAGAGGGCACCAGGCGTGGAGGAAGACCACCTCATCTTCCCGATGCCCGGACGCGGCATGCTGCAGCGACGCCCTTCGGAACGATCTCCTCTTCTTTTTCCAAGAATTCTCGATCGACGATCTGGATCCCGCATGAATGTTCGGTGAAGTCTACGCCTCTCCATCGACTCCATCATCGTCGGCCCGCTCCTTCCTCCGATCGTCCGCTTGGCCATGGTCTCTACGACCAACTGCCCGGCTTCCCGCACGGCAAGGCGCCGCATGGATGGTGCGCCCCACGCGCCACATCTGTCGGAGGCTGGTCACGCTACCCGCACAAGGCGAGTCCTCCTACAAGCGTCGCGGCCCCGCCGTGGCTTCCGCGGTGGTGACACTGGCCCGACGCGGCGCGGGTGTCAGGGCTGGCCGCACCCCCCATGCGCGGCGACTCCTCCCGCCGGCGTCTGCTACCCTTCTGCAACGTCCGCAGATGGGGCACAAGCCCACGATCGGACAATAAACCGGCAGGGAGATAAATGGCCCGTGGAAGAAGGAAACTTCCTTCACATGCACGAACGGTAACCCATCTTGCTTAATTACCGCTAACTAATGCCTCCTGCATGCGCGTACATGTCCTGGACGTGGGCAACTCCATCAATGCATCCTAACGTCTTGTCTTTCTTATGGCCCCGGCCAGCGGTCTGGTTCCTCGAGCGGTGAGACTCAGCAACCGACAACATGGGATTCTTACGCCGAGTCAGCTAATCAACGGCTCGCGCCGTGGAGACGCGTCTGACTGAGTGCTGCTCTGCAGTGACTCCTATTGGGGAACGTAGTAATTTCAAAAAAATTCCTACGCGCACGCAAGATCATGGTGATGCATACCAACGAGAGGGAAGAGTATCGTCCAAGTACCCTCGTAGACCGTAAGCGGAAGCGTTAGCACAACGCGGTTGATGTAGTCGTACGTCTTCACGATCCGACTGATCCAAGTACCGAACGCACGGCACCTCCGAGTTCAGCACACGTTCAGCTCGATGACGTCCCTCGAACTCCGATCCAGCCGAGCTTTGAGGGAGAGTTCCGTCAGCACGATGGCGTTGTGACTATGTTGATGTTCTACCGTCGCAGGGCTTCACCTAAGCACCGCTAGATATTATCGAGGTGGACTATGGTGGAGAGGGGCACCGCACACGGCTAAAAGATCCAAGAGATCAATTGTTGTGTCTATGGGGTGCCCCCTGGCCATGTGTATAAAGGAGTGGAGGATGGGGAGAGGGCCGGCCCCTATGGCACGCCCTGGAGGAGTCCTACTCCCACCAGGAGTAGGATTCCTCCCCTTCCAAGTAGTAGGAGTAGGACACAAGGAAGGGGAAGAGTGAAGAGAAGGAGGGGGCGCCGCCCCTTCCCCTAGTCCAATTCGGACTAGTCATTTGGGGGGCGCGCGACCTGCCTCTCTCTCCCCCTAAAGCCCAATAAGGCCCATATACTTCTTCCCCCGTATTCCCGTAACTCCCCGATACTCCAAAAAATACCCGAACCACTCGAAACATTTCCGATGTCCGAATATAGTTGTCCAATATATCGATCTTTACGTCTCGACCATTTAAGACTCCTCGTCATGTCCCCGATCTCATCCGGGACTCCGAACTACCTTCGGTACATCAAAAAACACATAAACTCATAATATAACCGTCATCGAACTTTAAGCGTGCGGACCCTACGGGTTCGAGAACTATGTAGACATGACCGAGACACGTCTCCGGTCAATAACCAATAAGCGGAACCTGGATGCTCATATTGGCTCCTACATATTCTACGAAGATCTTTATCGGTCAAACCGCATAACAACATACGTTTGTTCCCTTTGTCATCGGTATGTTACTTGCGCGAGATTCGATCGTCGGTATCTCAATACCTAGTTCAATCTCGTTACCGGCAAGTCTCTTTACTCGTTCCGTAACACATCATCCCGCAACTAACTCATTAGTTGCAATGCTTGCAAGGCTTAAGTGATGTGTATTACCGAGTGGGCCCAGAGATACCTCTCCGACAATCGGAGTGACAAATCCTAATATCGAAATACGCCAACCCAACAAGTACCTTCGGAGAAACCTGTAGAGCACCTTTATAATCACCCAGTTACGTTGTGACGTTCGGTAGCACACAAAGTAGTGTTCCTCTGGTAAACGGGAGTTGCATGATCTCATAGTCATAGGAACATGTATAAATCATGAAGAAAGCAATAGCAACATACTAAATGATCAAGTGCTAAGCTAACGGAATGGGTCAAGTAATCACATCATCTCCTAATGATGTGATCTCGTTAATCAAATGACAACTCTTTGTCTATGGCTAGGAAACATAACCATCTTTGATCAACGAGCTAGTCAAGTAGAGGCATACTAGTGACACTCTGTTTGTCTATGTATTCACACCATGTATCATGTTTCTGGTTTAATACAATTCTAGCATGAATAATAAAACTTTATCATGATATAAGGAAATCAATATAACTTTATTATGCCTCTAGGGCATATTTCCTCGTGGTGGAAGCGGAGGCTAGCTATATCCCCGCACGCATGGTAGTTTGTCTCTCCTGCACAGGTACTCGGTTGCGGACTGGCAACAGATCCCATGGTGGAGTCGCGGGCTCGACGAGGCACGACAACCAGCATCGCTACTCCCCCCATCGACATCAGCACTTGGCCATGGGCTGAGCGTCCCTGAAATTGGCTGGCGGCCCGGCTCCCCCAAGCCACAAAGCATGACAGCCGGCAGCACTGCTCCTCCCTCTGACGGGGACTAACGGATGCAGAGCCAGCTGTCTTCCCCCGTGCAAAAGTGGGTCATCAGAGTGGTGAGGGCTGACATGGATTTTGGTTTTTCCTGACCGAGGTGGCGGGCAAGCCACTCGTCCCGGACACTGTATTTAAAGGCGCTAGGGCTTCTGCGTCCGGACAGTCTACGATTTGGTTCTTTTTAACTAAGAACCTAGTGCAGAGTTTTCTGGCTGACTCTCCGGGCTGTTGGATGATGTGACTTAAGTCATCGGCGTCTGGTGGCCGAAACATATGTACCTTGGAAGTTGTTGCGGAAAGCGTCTTCCAGATCCTCCCAGCCGCCGATAGAGCTTTCAAGCAAACTGTTTAACCAGTACCTTGGTGGTCCTCTGAGTTTTAGTGGGAGGTATTTGATGGCATGAAGGTCATCTCTGCGAGCCATGTGAATATGGAGAAGAAAATCCTCGATCCATACCGCGGGATCGGTTGTTCCATCATATGATTCAATATTCACAGGTCTAAGCCCCTCTGGGAATTGACTTCATTACTTCATCAGTGAAGCAGAGTGGGTGTGCGGCGCCTCTATATTGGGCCACGTCGTGACGTAGCTCAGATGGAGTCCGTGCAGTTTTCGGCCTGGGTGTAACTAGACTTGTTCCGTCCGAATAGGTAGCCGACGTCACGTGTTAAGGCACGTCCTCGCGATCCGTCGACCTGTTGTGTCGTGTTCTACCATCCAGGTTCTGCTGAGGGTCGTATGTATGACCCCGAGCTGTTTTGTCTCTGTTTTTTCTTTGGGGTGAGGCGCGCTGCTGTTCGGCTTGAGCTGCCACTTTACCCCGACTGCATAGTGGTTGGTTAGCCGCGTTGTCCCTACCGCGTGGTACAAGTGCCAGCGCCTCCCCATCGAACTGAGGTAGCAATCTGTGCTTAGGGTAACCCTTAGTTGTGTGCTTGGGGTCGTATTCTTCGGCCACTAGGATGTCTATCCATCTATCCTTGAGCAGGTCTTGGTCAGCTTGAAGCTGCTGTTGTTTCTTTTTCAGGCTCCTTGCCGTGGCTAATAGCCGCGTTTAAAGCGCTCCTACTTAGGAGGTTCCTCAGGCACGATGAAATCCTCGTCGCCGAGGCTCTCCTCGTCCTCGGAGAGAGGAAGATATTTACTATCCTCCGAGTCTTCGTGTATGGCCTGTTCATGTGGGCTATCATGCCCGTCCTCCAGTTCATCCTGTTCGGATGTTGTCCCAACAGGGGCTTCATTGTCTTCGGCTTCGTCTGGGGTGTTCTTTTCTCCGGTTCCGTATTACTATCTTTTGCATGACGTGACTTAGAGCGGCGCCGCTGACGCTGACATCTGGGCTGTGTCTCAGGAGGTTTATCCTCAACTGGATCTTCTTTATCATCGTCATTAGTTTCTTTAGGTGTATCCACCATGTATACGTCGTATGAAGAAGTGACCATCCCGCGCCCGGTGAGTGGCGGGTTTCGGCCCTGCTCTTCTTCGGCATCGTCGACGATACCGTCGAAGTCTTCAGAGCCGTAATCGAGCATGTCGGTTGAGTCCTCGATAGTGGCTATGGAGTGGGTGGTGGGTGGGAAGCAAGATTCTTCATCATCAGCCCCTAGTTCCAACCGAACATAGTTCGACTGTGAGTCCCCTACCAAGGACAGGTTTTTCAATGAGTTTAGCATGTCGCTCAAAGGCGAGTGCTAGAAGATGTCTGCGGCACTGAATTCGAAGATTGATAAACGATCAAGTTCGGCGTCTGCGGGCTCACATGGTTTGGAACTTACGGCCGGAGACGAGTCCGGGGTTCCGGTGGTACATGTATCATGTGAGATCAAGTCTATGTGCGGCTTCAACGCCAGGGAATCTGTGGCCTCCGTGGCAGGGTTGAGCTTCCTGTCCTTGGATGGCACAGTCTGCTCCAGATCTAAGGCCAGAGTGGTTATGGGAGCTGTCTCCTGGATGCATTCCGATGAAAGATTTAGGTCATGTCCCTTGGGGTGGCCAGGAGTGGTAGCCGCGGTCTCGAATTCGGCGAAGATCAAGTCCCCACGGATGTCCGCGGCATAGTTCAAGCTCCCAAATCTGACCTGCTAGGGCGGAGCTTTCGATCTGCTCCAGATGGCCAGGTGAGTTTGCCCGTAGAGCGAAACCGCCGAACACGAAGATCTGTCCGAGGAGGAAAACTTCCCCTTGGGCAGCATCGTTGTAGATGGTTGAAGGAGCTATCGAACCTCTTGATGACGACACGGTGGAACTCTCAATGAAAGCACCAATGTCGGTGTCAAAACCGGCGGATCTCGGGTAGGGGGTCCCAAACTATGCGTCTAAGGTCGATGGTAACAGGAGACAAGGGACACGATGTTTACCCAGGTTCGGGCCCTCTCTATGGAGGTAATACCCTACGTCCTGCTTGATTGATCTTGATGAATATGAGTATTACAAGAGTTGATCTACCACGAGATCATAATGGCTAAACCCTAGAGGTCTAACTTGTATGGCTATGATGATGTCACTCTCTCCCTCCGGACTAAGTCCTCCGGTTTATATAGGCACCGGGAGGATCTAGGGTTACACAAGGTCAGTTACAAAGAAAGGAATCTACATATTTAGTCGCCAAGCTTGCTTTCCACACCAAGGAGAGTCCCATCCGGACACGGGTGTAGTCTTCGGTCTTCGTATCTTCACATCCCATCAGTCCGACCCATGGCTAACAGGCCGGACGCCCGAGGACCCCTTAGTCCAGGACTCCCTCAGTGTCACTGTGGCGATAGACAAACAGTGAGGCATCCGAGCGAGTGACACTGAACCCCAGTGTTTGAAGAAACCCAGTGATCCACTGGTACCAGGGGCGGGGTGCTTGCTTGAGCCCGTAAAGAGACCGGGACAACAAACACACATGGCCAGGGAGAGATGCGTCGACGAAACCGGTGGGCTGCTCACAATAAACCTGCTCCTCAAGATGGCCGTGGAGGAAGTCGCTGGAGACATCCATCTGGTGAACTAGCCAGCCTCGGGACACCGCAAGCTGGAGGACGGTGTGGATCGTGCCTGGTTTAATAACAGAGGCAAATGTCTTAGTGAAGTCAACTCCAGCGCGCTGTCGGAATGTTGGGGAACGTAGCAGAAATTCAAAATTTTCCTACGTGTCACCAAGATCTATCTACGGAGAAACCAGCAATGAGGGGAAGGAGAGTGCATCTACATACCCTTGTAGATCGCTAAGCGGAAGCGTTCAAGAGAATGGGGTTGAAGGAGTCGTACTCGTCGTGATCCAAATCACCGAAGATCCTAGTGCCGAACGGACGACACCTCCGTGTTCAACACACGTACAGCCCGACGACGTCTCCCATGCCTTGATCCAGCAAGGAGAGAGGGAGAGGTTGAGGAAGACTCCATCCAGCAGCAGCACAATGGCGTGGTGGTGGAGGAGCGTGGTACTCCAGCAGGGCTTCGCTAAGCACCGCAAGAGACGAGGAGGGGGAGGGGTAGGGCTGCGCCAAGAAGGGGTGGAACTCATGTGTGTTGGGCAGCCCAAACCTCAAGTATATATAGGGGGAGGGGAGGGGCTGCACCCCCAACTAGGTTTCCACCCCTAGGGGTGGCGGCCAGCCTAGATCCCATCTAAGGGGGGCGGCCAAGGGGGGAGAGAGGGGGGCACACCACTAGGTGGGCCTTAGGCCCATCTAAGCCTAGGGTTTGCCCCCTTTCAGTCTCCCTTGCGCCTTGGGCCTTGGTGGGGGGCGCACCAGCCCACCTGGGGCTGGTCCCTCCACACTTGGCCCATGCATCCCTCCGGGAGGTAGGCCCCACTTGGTGGACCCCCGGAGACCCTCCCGGTGGTCCCGGTACGTTACCGTTAAAACCCGAAACTTTTCCGGTGACCAAAACAGGACTTCCCATATATAAATCTTTACCTCCGGACAACTTCCGGAACTCCTCGTGACGTCCGGGATCTCATCCGTGACTCCAACAACATTGGTAACCACATACAAACTTCCTTTATAACCCTAGCGTCATCGAACCTTAAGTGTGTAGACCCTACGGGTTCGGGAACCATGCAGACATGACCGAGACGTTCTCCGTCAATAACCAACAGCGGGATCTGGATACCCATGTTGGTTCCCACATGTTCCACGATGATCTCATCGGATGAACCACGATGTCGAAGGATTCGATCAAATCCCGTATACAATTCCCTTTGTCTAGTGGTACGATACTTGCCCGAGATTCGATCGTCGGTATCCCGATACCTTGTTCAATCTCGTTACCGGCAAGTCTCTTTACTCGTTCCGTAACACATCATCCCGTGATCAACTCCTTGGTCACATTGTGCACATTATGATGATGTCCTACCGAGTGGGCCCAGAGATACCTCTCCGTCACACGGAGTGACAAATCCCAGTCTCGATTCGTGCCAACCCAACAGAAACTTTCAGAGATACCTGTAGTACCTTTATGGCCACCCAGTTACGTTGTGACATTTGGCACACCCATAGCACTCCTACGGTATCCGGGAGTTGCACAATCTCATGGTCTAAGGAAATGATACTTGACATTAGAAAAGCTTTAGTAAACGAACTACACGATCTTGTGCTAGGCTTAGGATTGGGTCTTGTCCATCACATCATTCTCCTAATGATGTGATCCCGTTATCAACGACATCCAATGTCCATGGTCAGGAAACCTTAACCATCTATTGATCAACGAGCCAGTCAACTAGAGGCTTACTAGGGACATGGTGTTGTCTATGTATCCACACATGTATCTGAGTTTCCTATCAATACAATTCTAGCATGGATAATAAATGATTATCATGAACAAGGAAATATAATAATAATCAATTTATTATTGCCTCTAGGGCATATTTCCAACAGTCTCCCACTTGCACTAGAGTCAATAATCTAGTTCACATCGTATGTGATTAACACTCAGGTCACATCGCCATGTGACCAACATCCAAAGAGTTTACTAGTGTCACTAAACTAGTTCACATCATCATGTGATTAAGACTCAATGAGTTCTGGGTTTGATCATGTTTTGCTTGTGAGAGAGGTTTTAGTCAACGGGTCTGCAACATTCAGATCTGTATGTACTTCGCAAATCTCTAGGTCATATTATAAATGCTGCTTCCACGCTCCACTTGGAGCTATTCCAAATGGTTGCTCCACTATACGTATCGGTTTGCTACTCAGAGTCATTCGGATAGGTGTTAAAGCTTGCATCGATGTAACCCTTTACGCCGAACTCTTTATCACCTCCATAATCGAGAAACATGTCCTTATTACTCCAAGGACAATTTTGACCGCTATCTAGTGATCCACTCCTGGATCACCTTTGTACCCTCTTGCCAGACATGTGGCAAGGCACACATCAGGTGCGGTACTCAGCATGGCATACCGTATAGAGCCTATGACAAAAGCATAGGGGACGACATTCATCCTTTCTCTTTCTTCTGCCGTGGTTCGAGCTTTAAGTCTTAACTTCATACCTTACAACTCAGGCAAGAACTCCTTCCTTGACTGATCCATCTTGAACACCTTCAAGATCATGTCAAGGTATGTGCTCATTTGAAAGTACCATTTAGCGTTTTTGATCTATCCTCATAGATCTTGAATGCTCAATGTTCAAGTAGCCTAATCCAGGTTTTCTATTGAAAAACACTTTTCAAATAACCCTATATGCTTTCCAGAAATTCTACATCATTTCTGATCACAATATGTCAACAACATATACTCATCAGAAATTCTATAGTGCTCCCACTCACTTCTTTGGAAATACAAGTTTCTCATAAACTTTGTATACACCCAAAATCTTTGATCATCTCATCAAAGCATACATTCCAACTCCGAGATGCTTACTCCAGTCCTTAGAAGGATTGCTGGAGCTTTGCATACTTATTAGCATCTTTCAGGATTGACAAAACCTTCCTGGTTGTATCACATACAACCTTTCCTCAAGAAAATCGTCGAGGAAACAATGTTTTGACATCCTATCTGCAAGATTTCATAAATAATGCAGTAATCGCTAATATAATTCCAACAGACTCTTAGCATCGCTACGAGTGAGAAAGTCTCATCATAGTCAACTCCTTGAACTTGTCAGAAAACATCTTAACGACAAGTCGAGCTTTCTTAATGGTGATCATTTACCATCATTGTCCATCTTCCTTTTAAAATCCATCTGTACTCAACAGCCTTACGACCATCGAGTCATTCTGCCAAAGTCTACACTTTGTTTTCATACATGGATCCTCTCTCGGATTTTATGGCCTCGAGCCATTTATCGGAATCCGGGCCCACCATCGCTTCTCCATAGCTCGTAGGTTCATTGTTGTCTAGCAACATGACTTCCAAGACAGGATTACGTACCACTCTGAAGTAGTACGCATCCTTGTCATCCTACGAGGTTTGGGAGTGACTTGATCGAAGCT
>NC_053025.1:577927378-577938030 GCF_003073215.2 Triticum urartu | reverse complement strand
TACCCGAGGGTGCCTACTACTACGTGAAGAGCCGACGACCAGGAGTAGTTAGGAGGCTCCCAGGCAGGAGGCCTTGCCTTTTCGATCGATGTTGCTTTTGTGCTAGCCTTCTTAAGGCAAACTTGTTTAACTCATGTCTGTACTCAGATATTGTTGCTTCCGCTGACTCTTGTGTATTCGAGCTTATGTATTCGAGCCCTCGAGGCCCCTGGCTTGTAATATAAAGCTTGTATTATTTTAATTTGTGTCTAGAGTTGTGTTGTGATATCTTCCCGTGAGTCCTTGATCTTGATCGTACACATTTGCGTGTATGATTAGTGTACGATTGAATCGAGGGCGTCACAAGTTGGTATCAGAGCCGACTGCCTGTAGGTAGCCCCCTTTCCAACTCCTTGGCCGAAGTTGAGTCTAGTCGATGAAACTGTTTTACTAACATGGCTGTGCGGCATGGGTCCACGTCGCCATGGTGGTATTAGGATCTTTTATTCCTCGTCTATGCTTTGGGACTCTGAATCTCTCTTCTATTGAGGTTAAATGGTTTTGCTAACTCTAACTCTAGGTTCTCGTAAATAATTTCTCCCGGAGAGCCCCTTCATTCCACATGATGGCCTGCTTCACCAGAAGATCAAAATCAGGAGGTTGAACAATAGGTGCAGAAACCAAAGCTTTCTTAAGTATTTCAAATGCTTCTACACAATCATCATCAAAGACAAAAGGGACATCTTTTTGTAAGAGATTAGTCAGAGGTCGAGAAATTTTAGAAAAGTCCTTAATGAACCTCCTATAAAAACCGGCATGACCAAGGAAACTTCTTATACCTTTGATGTCCTTGGGACACGACATCTTTTCAATAGCATCAACTTTAGCTTTGTCAACTTCAATACCTCTTTCAGAAATTTTATGCCCCAAGACAATACCTTCATTAACCATAAAGTGGCACTTCTCCCAATTCAAGACAAGGTTAGTTTCTTCACATCTCTGCAAAACTCGATCAAGGTTGCTCAAGCAATCATCAAAAGAGGATCCATAAACAGAGAAATCATCCATGAAAACTTCACAAATCTTTTCACAAAAGTCAGAGAATATAGCCATCATGCATCTTTGAAAGGTAGCAGGTGCATTACATAAACCAAAAGGCATACATCTATAAGCAAAGGTACCAAAAGGGCAAGTAAAAGTAGTCTTTTCTTGATCATCAGCTGACACAGGTATTTGAGAGAAACCAGAGTAACCATCTAGAAAGCAAAAATGTGTATGTTTGGATAATCTTTCTGCATTTGATCAATGAAAGGCAAAGGGTAATGATCTTTTTAGTAGCTTTATTTAATTTGCAAAATCAATTACCATCCTATAACCTGTAATAATTCTTTGCGGAATCAATTCATCTTTATCATTAGGAACTACAGTAATACCTCCCTTTCTTAGGGACACAATGGACAGGGCTTACCCACTGACTATCAGCAACGGGATAAATTATACCTGCTTCAAGGAGCTTTAATATTTCCTTTCTTACCACTTCTTTCATCTTAGGATTTAGCCGTCGTTGGTGATCAATAACTGGTTTGGCATCTTTCTCCAAATTTATTTTGTGTTGACATAGAGTGGGACTAATGCCCTTAAGATCATCAAGAGTATATCCAATAGCAGCATGGTGCTTCTTTAAGAGTTTTCAATAATCTCTCTTCTTCATGCTCTGAAAGGTTAGCACTAATAATAACAGGATATATCTTCTTTTCATCAAGATAAGCATATTTAAGAGTATCAGGCAATGGTTTAAGCTCAAACACGGGATCACCCTTGGGTGGAGGAGGATCCCCTAGGATTTCAACAGGCAAGTTGTGTTTCAGAATAGGTCCCTGTTTAAAGAATACTTCATCTATTTCCCTTCTTTCATTCATGAACATATCATTTTCATGGTCTAGCAAATATTGTTCTAAAGGATCAGTAGGAGGCACGACAATAGAAGCAAGACCAATAATTTCATCTTTACTAGGCAATTCTTTATCATGGGGTTGTCATGAAATTTAGCAAAATTAAACTCATGAGACATATCCCCTAAACCAACAGAAACAATATCCTTATTGCAGTCTATCTTAGCATTAACAGTATTCAAGAAGGGTCTACCAAATATAATGGGACAAAAGTCATCTTGTGGGGAACCGAGAACAAGAAAGTCAGCAGGGTATTTAACTTTCCCACACAAGACTTCAACATCTCTAAAAATCCCAAGTGGTGAAATAGTATCTCTATTGGCAAGCTTAATTGTAACATCTATCTCTTCTATCTCAGCAGGTGCAATATCATGCATAATTTCTTTGTATAAGGAATGAGGTATTGCGCTTGCACTAGCACCCATATCACATAAGCCATGGTAGCAATGATCTCCTATTTTAACAGAAATAACAGGCATGCCTACAACAGGTCTATGTTTATTTTTAGTATCTAGTCTAGCAATTCTAGCAGATTCATTGCAGAAGTAAATAACATGCCCATCAATATTATCGGCCAAGAGATCTTTAACCATAGCAACACTAGGTTCAACTTTAATTTGTTCAGGGGGTTTGGGTGTTTCAATATTACTTTTGTTGACCACAGTTGATGCTTTAGCATGATCCTTTATTCTATCAGGAAAAGGTGGTTTCTCAATATAAGCAGTAGGAACAACGGGATCATTCTCAGTGATAGTATTTTCTTCAACTTTAATAGGTGCAACTACTTTTACTTCAATGGGAGGATTATATTTAAACCACTTCTCCTTAGGGAGATAAACATGAGTAGCAAAGGATTCACAGAAAGAAGCTACTATCTCAGAGTCAAGTCCATATTTAGTGCTAAATTCATGGAAAGCATCGGTATCCATAAAATATTTAACACAATCAAACTTAGGTGTTATACCTGACTCCTTACCTTCATCAGGTCCCAATCTTCAGAGTTGCGTTTAATTCTTTCCAATAAATCCCATTTGAATTCAATAGTCTTCATCATAAAAGATCCAGTACAAGAAGTATTGAGCATGGAGCGATTACTGAGAGAAAGCCGAGTATAAATTTTTTGAATAATCATTTCTTTTGAGAGCTCGTGATTGGGGCATGAATATAACATTGACTTAAGCCTTCCCCAAGCTTGAGCGATGCTTTCTCCTTCGCGAGGCCAAAAATTATATATATAATTACGATCACGATGAACAAGATGCATAGGATAAAACTTCTGATGAAATTCCAATTTCAATCGTTGGTAGTTCCATGATCCAATATCATCACATAGCCTCAACCATGTCAATGCATCTCCCTTCAAAGATAAAGTGAATACCTTCTTCTTGATAACATCCTCGGGCATACCTGCAAGCTTAAATAATCCACAAACTTCATCCACATAGATTAAGTGCAAATTGGGATGCAATGTTCCATCACCTGTGAAAGGATTAGCTAGCAGTTTCTCTATCACACCTGAAGGAATTTCAAAGTAAACATTTTCAGTAGGTTCAGTAGGTTGAGGAGCAACTCTTTGCTCTACTAGTCGGGGTGAAGATACCCCGAACAAGCCCTCAAAGGATTATGTTCCATAGTAACAAGTGACCAGTAAATTTCAACACACTATATAAATTTTCCTTACCAAATTCCACCTACCAAAGGCGCTTCACTCCCCGACAACGGCGCCAGAAAAGAGTCTTGATGACCCACAAGTGTAGGGTATCTATTGTATCCTTTTCGATAAGTAAGAGTGTCGAACCCAACGAGGAGCAGAAGGAAATGATAAGCGGTTTTCAGCAAGGTATTTTCTGCAAGCACTGAAATTATCGATAATAGATAGTTTTGTGATAAGGTAATTGGTAACGGGTAACAAATAGTAAAATTAAATAAGGTGCACCAATATATCCCAATCCTTTTTGTAGCAAAGGACAAGCCCGGACAAACTCTTATATAAAGTAAAACGCTCCCGAGGACACATGGGAATTACCGTCAAGCTAGTTTTCATCATGTTCATATGATTCACGTTCTGTACTTTGATAATTTGATATGTGGGAGGACCGGTGCTTGGGTACTGCCCTTACTTGGACAAGCATCCCACTTATGATTAACCCCTATTGCAAGCATCCACAACTACAACAGAAGTATTAAGGTAAACCTAACCATAGCATGAAACATAGGGATCCAAATCAGCCCCTTACGAAGCAACACATAAACTAGGGTTTAAGCTTCTGTCACTCTAGCAACCCATCGTCTACTTATTACTTCCCAATGCCTCCCTCTAGGCCCAAATAATGGTGAAGTTTCATGTAGTCGATATTCACATGACACCACTAGAGGGATGACAACATACATCTCATCAAAATATCGAACGAATACCAAATTCACATGACTACTTATAGCAAGACTTCACCCATGTCCTCAGGAACAAACGTAACTACTCACAAAGCATATTCATGTTCATAATCAGAGGGGTATTAATATGCATAATGGATCTGAACATATGATCTTCCACCAAGTAAACCAACTAGCATTAACTACAAGGAGTAATCAACACTACTAGCAACCCACAGGTACCAATCTGAGGTTTGGATACAAAGATTGGATACAAGAGATGAACTAGGGTTTGAGATGGGATGGTGCTAGTGAAGATGTTGATGGAGATTGACCCCCTCCCAATGAGAGGATCGTTGGTGATGACGATGGTGATGATTTCCCCCTCCCGAAGGGAAGTTTCCCCAGCAGAATAGCTCCACCGGAGCCCTAGATTGGTTCCGCCAAGGTTTTGCCTCATGACAGCGGAGTTTCATCCCGTAAGCTTGCTTATGATTTTTTCCTTGACGAAAGACTCCATATAGCCAAAGATGGGCATCGAAGGGCCACCAGAGGGCCCACGAGGCAGGAGGCGCACCGAGGGTGGTAGGGCGCGCCCCCACCCTCGTGGACGGTGGGTGGCCCCCCTCTGGTACTTCTTTCGCCCAATATTTTTTATATATTCTGAAACATGCTCCCGTGAAGTTTCAGGACTTTTGGAGATGTGCAGAATAGGTCTCTAATATTTGCTCCTTTTCCAGCCCAGAATCCCAACTGCCGGCATTCTCCCTCTTTATGTAAACCTTGTAAAATAAGAGAGAATAGGCGTAAGTATTGTGACATAATGTGTAATAACAGCCCATAATGCAATAAATATCGATATAAAAGCATGATGCAAAATGGACATATCAACTCCCCCAAGCTTAGACCTCGCTTGTCCTCAAGCGAAAGCCGTAATCGAAAAATATGTCCACATGTTTTGAGATAGAGGTGTCGATAAAATAAAATACCGACATGAGGCGATCATGATCATTCTTAGAACAACAACATATATATATATATATATATATTGTCATATGATCTCTTATGCTAAAAGATATATATATAGTGTCATATTATCTCATATTCAAAAATATATATATATATATATATATATATTGTCATATAGATTGGATACAAGAGATGAACTAGGGTTTGAGATGATTTGGTGTTGGTGAAGATGTTGATGGATATTGACCCACTCCCGATGAGAGGATCGTTGGTGATGACAATGGTGATGATTTCCCCCTCTGGGAGGGAAGTTTTCCCGGCAGAACAGCTCTGCCGGAGCCCTAGATTGGTTCCGCTAAGGTTCCGCCTCATGGTGGCGGAGTTTCTTCCCCAAAGCTTGCTTATGATTTTTTTCTCGACGAAAGACCTCATATAGCAGAAGATGGGCATGGAGGGCCAGCAGGGAGCCCACGAGGCAGGGAGCGTGCCTAGGGGGTAGGGCGCGCCCCCACCCTCGTGGCCAGGGTGTGGGCCCCCTCAGGTACTTCTTTCGCCCAATATTATATATATATATATTCTAAAACGTGCTTCCCGTGAAGTTTCAGGACTTTTGGAGATGTGCAGAATAGGTCTCTAATATTTGCTCCTTTTCCAGCCCAGAATCCCAGCTGCCAGCATTCTCCCCCTTCATGTAAACCTTGTAAAATAAGAGAGAATAGGCATAAGTATTGTGACATAATATGTAATAACATCCCATAATGCAATAAATATCAATATAAAAGCATGATGCAAAATGGATGTATCACGGGTTCTGTGACCTTGGGAATCTATGCATAGGGTTGGCACACGTTTTCGTCTTGACTCTCTGGTAGAAACTTTGGGGCACTCTTTGAAGTTCTTTGTGTTGGTTGAATAGATGAATCTGAGATTGTCTGATGCATATCGTATAATCATACCCACAGACACTTGAGGTGACATTGGAGTATCTAGGTGACATTAGGATTTTGGTTGATTTGTGTCTTAAGGTGTTATTTTACTACGAACTCTAGGGCTGTTTGTGACACTTATAGGAATAGCCCAATGGATTGATCGGAAAGAATAACTTTGAGGTGGTTTCGTACCCTACAATAATCTCTTCGTTTGTTCTCCGCTATTAGTGACTTTGGAGTGACTCTTTGTTGCATGTTGAGGGATAGTTATATGATCTAATTATGTTATCCTTGTGAGAGAACTTGCACTAGTGAAAGTATGAACCCTAGGCCTTGTTTCGAACCATTGCAATACCGTTTGTGCTCACTTTTATCATTAGTTACTGATACGTCTCCAGTATCTATAATTTTTGATTAGCTCCATGCTATATTATCTACTGTTTTGGACTATATTGGGCTTTATTTTCCACTTTTATATTATTTTTGGGACTAACCTATTAACCGGAGGCCCAGCCCAGAATTGCTGTTTTTGCCTATTTCAGTGTTTCGAGAAACAGAATATCAAACGGAGTCCAAACGGAATAAAATCTTCGGAAACGTGATTTTCTCACCGAACGTGACCCAGGAGACTTAGACCCTGCTCCAAGGAACAAAAGAGGCGGTCACGAGGGTGGGGGGCGCGCCCCCTGCCTCATGGGCCCCTCGGTGCTCCTCCGGCGTACTTCTTCCTCCTATATATACACACGTACCCCAAACGATCAGAACAGGAGCCAAAAACCTAATTCCACCGCCGCAACTTTCTGTATCCACGAGATCCCATCTTGGGGCCTGTTCCGGAGCTCCGCCGGAAGAGGGCCGTCATCACGGGGGGCTTCTACATCATCATAGCCTCTCCGATGAAGTGTGAGTAGTTTACCTCAGACCTTCGGGTCCATAGTTAGTAGCTAGATGGCTTCTTCTCTCTCTTTGAATCTCAATACAAAGTTCTCCCCCTCTCTCTGGAGATCTATTCGATGTAATCTTCTTTTTGCGGTGTGTTTGTTGAGACTGATGAATTGTGGGTTTATGATCAAGTCTATCTATGAATAATATTTGAATCTTCTCTGAATTCTTTTATGTATGATTGGTTATCTTTGCAAGTCTCTTCGAATTATCCGTTTGGTTTGGCCAACTAGATTGGTAGTTCTTGCCATGGGAGAAGTGCTTAGCTTTGGGTTCGATCTTGCGGTGTCCTTTCCCAGTGACAGAAGGGGCAGCAAGGCACGTATTGCATCGTTGCCATCGAGGATAACAAGATGGGGTTTATTTCATATTGCATGAATTTATCTCTCTACATCATGTCATCTTGCTTAAGGCGTTACTCTGTTTTTAACTTAATACTCTAGATGCATGCTGGATAGCGGTCGATGAGTGGAGTAATAGTAGTAGATGCAGAATCGTTTCATCTACTTGTCACGGACGTGATGCCTATATACATGATCATGCCTAGATATTCTCATAATTATGCTCAATTCTGTCAATTGCTCAACAGTAATTTGTTTCACCCACCGTAGAATACTTATGCTCTTGAGAGAAGCCACTAGTGAAACCTATGGCCCCCGGGTCTATTCTCATCATATCAATCTCCATCACTTTATATTGTTTTGCTATTTACTTTGCCTTTACTTTTTACTTTGCATCTTTATACCAAAAATACCAAAAATATTCTATCTATCAGATCTCACTCTCGTAAGTGACCGTGAAGGGCTTGACAACCCCTAATCGCGTTGGTTGCGAGTAGCTATCGTTTTGTGCAGGTACGAGGGACTTGAGCGTGGCCTCCTACTGGATTGATACCTTGGTTCTCAAAAACTGAGGGAAATACTTACGCTACTCTGCTGCATCATCCCTTCCTCTTCGGGGAAAACCAACGCAAGCTCAAGACATAGCAAGAAGGATTTCTGGCGCCGTTGCCGGGGAGTCTGTGCAAAAGTCAACATACCAAGTACCCATCACAATCCTTATCTCTCGCATTACATTATTTGCCATTTGCCTCTCTTTTTCCTCTCCCCCCAATTCATCCTTGCCGTTTTATTCGCCCTCTCTCTCTATCCTCCCTCTCTTTCTTTGTTTGCCTCTTTTCCCTCATCATGTCAGAACCAAAAAGAGTTGGGAGTTCTCTCCCAAGTTCTAGTGCTTTAGACAATCCTGCTATGTTATCTAAACTTATGAATCGGAATGCTATAGATCAATTTGCTGGAGTTATCAATGAGAACCTTAGTAATTTTGATGAAGATGATTCTGGAATTTTTCGCTATTTACTTGATGAATCCTTGAAAGATGCTTGGGATAGGCTGTTAAGGATCCGGGCTAGCTATGTACCCCAATATCAAATTGAGGTTTACTTAAAAAGCTTTTATGTTGGGCTACCCGCTTCGTTCAAACAAGTTTTAGATTCTATTTTCGAGGGGGGATTTCTTGAAGGGGACCCCATAGATACTTATGAGAGGATGAAAACTATATTTGGGCACCCCATTAATGAGAAAACTGAAATTACATCTCTCTTGCTTTCTCACCAAAACGAATCTATTAAAGAGATAAAGGCTAGCTTAGATACAAACTTCCGTAACATACTTAATCTTTCTTCTACCATTAATGTCCATGTGCTTTATCAAAATAGAAAGATTAATTCTATAGATAGCAAGCTTTCTCTTTCCTTATCTAATACCAAAGATGTCAATACCTAGATCTATTCTTGCTCGTTATGCCTAGCTAGGGGCGTTAAACGATAGCGCTTGTTGGGAGGCAACCCAATTTTATTTTTATTCCTTGATTTTTGCTCCTGTTTAGTAATAAATAAATTATCCAGCCTCTGTTTTGGTTGTGTTTTTTGTGTTTAATTAGTGTTTGTGCCAAGTAGAACCGTCGGGAAGACTTGGAGAAAGTCTTGTTGAACTTGCTGTAAAAAACAGAAACTTTAGCGCTCACGAGAACTGCTGCCATTTTTATTTGAAGAGTTATATTTAGTTAATTCTTTTTGCAGATGATTAATAGATAAATTCCTCACGTCCAGAAATTTATTTTAGAATTTTTGGGGATCCAGATATTTCACTAGCTACAGATTACTACAGAGTGTTATGTTTTTGACAGATTCTGTTTTTCGTGTGTTGTTTGCTTATTTTGATGAATCTATGGCTAGTAAAATAGTTTTTAATCCATAGAGAAGTTGGAATACAGTAGGTTTAACACCAATATAAATAAAGAATGAGTTCATTACAGTACCTTGAAGTGGTCTTTTGTTTTCTTTCGCTAACGGAGCTTATGAGTTTTCTATTTTGAGTTTTGTGTTGTGAAGTTTTCAAGTTTTGGGTAAGAATTTGATGGATTATGGAACAAGGAGTGGAAAGAGCCTAATCTTGGGGATGCCCATGGCACCCCCAAGATAATCCAAGGACACCAAAGAGTCAAAGCTTGGGGATGCCCCGGAAGGCATCCCCTCTTTTCGTCCACTTCCATCGGTAACTTTACTTGGAGCTATATTTTTATTCACCAACATGATATGTGTTTTGCTTGGAGCATCTTGTATTATTTGTGTCTTTGTTTGCTAGTATACCACAATCATCCTTGCTGTACACACCTTTTGAGAGAGCCATACATGAATTGAAATTTGATAGAATACTCTATGTGCTTCACTTATATCTTTTGAGCTAAATAGTTTTGCTCTATGTGCTTCACTTATATCTTTTGAGCGTTATAATTTTGCTCTATGTGCTTCACTTAGATCTTTTAGAGCACGGTGGTGGATTTGTTTTAAAGAAACTATTGATCTCTCATGCTTCACTTAAATTATTTTGAGAGTCTCTTAATAGCATGGTAATTTGCTTAATAATAATATGCTTTCTATTCAAGATTTGTGAAACTTTCTTTTGAGTGTGTTGAATACTAAGAAAAGATTGAAGCATGATAATTGTTTTGAGATATGGAGGTGATAATATTAAAGTCATGCTAGTGGAGTAGTTGTGAATTTAAAGAATACTTGTGTTGAAGTTTGTGATTCCCGTAGCATGCACGTATGGTGAACCGTTATGTGATGAAGTCGGAGCATGATTTATTTATTGATTGTCTTCCTTATGAGTGGCGGTCGGGGACGAGCGATGGTCTTTTCCTACCAATCTATCCCCCTAGGAGCATGCGCGTAATACTTTGCTTTGATAACTTCTAGATTTTTGCAATAAGTATATGAGTTCTTTATGACTAATGTTGAGTCCATGGATTATACGCACTCTCACCCTTCCACCTTTGCTAGCCTCTCTAATACCGCGCAACTTTCGCCGGTATCATACACCTACCATATACCTTCCTCAAAACAGCCACCATACCTACCTATTATGGCATTTCCATAGCCATTCCGAGATATATTGCCATGCAACTTTCCACCATCTAGTTCATCATGACAGCATCCATCATTGTCATA